>NC_065428.1:5178434-5483434 GCF_024362695.1 Pectinophora gossypiella | reverse complement strand
CAAAGTAATTTGGTTCAGAGCCAAAATCTAAATCTCCCATTGAACTCAAATCGCCTAAAGTATTTTTTACCTTAGTAACCCATTTTGTAGCGAAAAACGACCTATATACTTTTTGTTATTTCATAATAAAAATATTGTTGACTCACTGGTCAATTTTGTTTTTTTTTCTACTTTGACTCAGATTTGAGATTTTTTCTGCCAAGCCGCAATAGAGTAGCGTGGTGGAGTATGCTCCGTACCTACTCGGATTGATAATATAGGACCAGCAGTGGAACATATAGGAATATACAGGCTGTTAGTGACATCGTAACTAGTACTAAGGGGGATTGAAGACTACGATTCTGAGTTAATATCAAGTGGAATTTTCCGTCGCAAAATTCATGATCTTTGTTTTTTTTTTTTTTAAATTACTTATTTTCAGTTTCAGTTTTCCATACTTTTGCAACGGATTTCCACTTGATAACTACTCAGAATAAAGGTCTGAATCATCCCTCAAAATTCCCTGTTTAGGTACGGTCACAAGTACTGATATGTATACACTGTCACATTTACTTTTTTGACAAATTAAACCGTAAGTCTCATTAAATGTTAAATATGATAGTGCAACAGGGTTTTAAAGTGGGTACATGATATTACTCATGACTGTACCTATTGTTTGTGTTACGATGTTTATCGACTTATTTTTCTGTCTTGCGTTGACGAAAAAGTATTTGCTCAATACTCGACTATTTTGCGTGTCTTTACCCCAAACATAACTTTATTCCCTTTACAACACGCCAAAGCCAAAAACTCGCCCAAACACCCAGCAAAACTCAAACAGCGTCCAGAATTCGTCACAGCTAATACTATGATTACTCGACCGTACGCTTATTAGCGAAGCACTAAAACAGGAAAACCCAGCGAAAAGCTGCTTTCACGACCCGTCCGAATTTTCCACTTTTAATTCCGAATCGCAAAATTTACCTTGGGAAAGGGGTGCGAATGTCTGAACTGACTTTTTGCACGATTTTAGCCGTCTCCCGCTAAATTTGTCCGATGTAGTTTTTTTTTTCTCCCGTCTCGCGCCCGGACCACTGTGCAGGCAAACGAAAACATTCCTTTTTGCGCAGCATGATACGTTTCTATCTCGTTTGCGTATTTAAGCTTTAAACTCGGAACGAAATGAATCTCTATTCAAAACGGTTTAGGGATAAAATTGTACTGCGTTAATGTAATGTAAGTAAAGTTGGTTTATTTGTTCGTTTCTATGCAATTTAGCTAAGCGTTTAACTCGCCTACATTTTATGAAGTATATTTTGATAGTTGCTTGTTGTTTTACGTGTTATTGTTATTTATTTAAAGATGATAATAGCATTTAACTCCATGGTTAACGTCTTATAAGAACCTGAACAAAAAGTAATGAAAATAATGTTTTTTGTCTTTTTTTTGTTTTTTGTTAGTCTTTGGTGAGTGAAAGAAGCGACAGTTGTGTGTCAGGATCGTAGTAAGTGAAATTCCATGGTCTCTGCCTACCCCAACCAGAAATAGGCGTGATATAACTAATAGCAACGTTAACAGTGTCCTTGTGGCCTACATTGTGACGTCTGTCGGCTCCCTAGAGAAGGCGATTGAAAAATACTGAACTGGGGGGTTGAAAATGCCAAAAAGCAACTTAATGTTTTCTTAGATGAATTGCTTTGATGTGGCCTTTCTAGCTCCCTAAGGTTTATGCCGCGGCGTTTCCAGTATTGCCATACGTCAGGTATTCAAAAAAACACAGCCCTGCGCGTCTGTGCTTTGCTCCATTAGGAACCTAACCTTAGTTTTGCCTATAGGTTATCTAAAGTATGTTTGCTGTAATATTGAATGTGGCCTGTTGTTTGTTGTACTTATTTTGTTAAGTAAATAATGAATTTGGCAAATTCAACTTTGAATTGTATTATAAGTAGTATTGTGATTGCGGTCGTTTCTATTTGCGGTCTACCGTGGCGAATGAAAATCAGTTTTCATTAATATTATGAGCGTTCAATTTGTTGAATTAATCCAATTATCCAAAGAGGGGTTTTATTATCGTACATACGCATATAATATCATTTTAACGGTTTCTTAACAATAGCAGAGTATTCGTAGGTATATAAGTCACATTATTATATTATTGAGCACAGTGAAAAAACTTGCCTATAAACTAGTCGAAAATTCAAACCGAATTTTCGAAGGACGCAATGTCACAATTCAATTTTCAGGTAAAGCCGGACTTGTTCGCAAATGGAACGCGCCCCAAAAGAACAATTGACAGCAACGTGTAAATTCTAATTTTAAATTTAAAACTGGAGTAAATAGGTTAGGTATACGCACTGGCTGGTATGTTTATACGATTTATGGTTTTGAGTGCGAGATGAAATACTCGTTTCAACACGAATTTAACGAAAGTTAGATACAAAAGTTCACAGCCTTAGGCTTAGAGTCTACACTTGAGACTGACCCCTCTACAGGGGTCGACAGATCCAAAAAATAAACCTTAAGGAGTTTTATTTAAAAAAGAAAATTCACGACAGTTTTAGGTATAGCTCGCTATTAGAACAAGTCATTGAAGTTGTCTATCTAAGCAAAGATAATCTCTAACATGATTGAAGTACGATTATTATTTCCCTAAAGCATGATTAGTGTGATTACTAACACTGGCTACCAATTTTTTTTTATTAAGTTAATATGTATTTCTGCTTCACCAAACGTAAGTTCGCAATTTATTCTCAGCACATTTTACCACTAGCAATAAAATACACACAATATCTTATTATTAAGTATTAATACCATTCATTCAGAATTCCAACCCAACATCCGTGAGCGCAACAAGTCCAAACGTGTTCCCACTGAAAATTTCACAAGGCACCACAATAAAAATGACGCAATCGCCATTTTGTTTTCATAACCTTACGGTTGTTGTGACGGCCCATCCTGTCCCATGTGCGAATATCGAAATATCACGATATGGCTATGTGAGTCATTATGGGAATGGCCTGTTATTAAAGTTTTTTTCGCTGAAGTTTTTGAACTTTTCACCGGAAACCCACCATGTGTCGACCCTTGTGGGGCTGGGCGGTAGGGTTGCCATTGATATTTTTTTGAGTTTTAATTTGGCTTTAGATCATTAACCATCCCCCTAGCATTATTCCGTTTTTCACAGGGTCCGCTTACCTAGCCTGAAGATTTGACAGGTCCGGTTTTTTATAGAAACGACTGCTTGTCAATGCAATGTGATGCGTTAATGATCCCCAATACATACAATTCGGGGATTTTCAAGGTAAGAGTGAATAGGCACTATTTGAGTTTGCGTGCTCCATCTCAGACCACATTTCTGCTTAAGGCTGCATGCTGGATCGTGGTCAAACGCACTCAAAATTTTTAATATGAAAAAAGACAGATCTAGGATACTAAAAACCTGTTGCACCACTTTCTGATGAACAGTCTGCTAGACAATTTGCTGAATAAGTTAAGTGTGAGAATGAGTAGTGTATATTTATTTTATTTATTTATTTATTTATAAAGTACAACCACATCACATATATTAAAACATTTTACATATAAGGTTACGGTATTATGACTAATATATATGACAATTACGGCGTACATAACTTATACAATTAAGGGTACTTAAGTATTTAAAAATAAAGTGAAATTAAAATTACACAACAAACTTAAATATTAGAAAGATATAAGTATAAGTAAAAAAAGTAAAATATAAGTAAGTAATTAATATCTGTTGAGCTTTAAATAATCTAAAATTTTTCTCATATATATATTCAGCGGATCATGGAACACATCAAGATCTAAGATTTTGTTACAAAAAGAGTTGTATTCTTTAAAAGTTCTGGTTAGCGGGGCTTGAAGACCAAGATTCGTTTTACAACGGGGAGTATAAAATATATTTGTTATTTTATGTCTGGTATACTTATATGGCACGCTGAGTGAGATGCTCTCGTGAAGGTGATAGCATTGTATAACTCCATTCACAAGTTTGTGCAGAAAGCACATATCCAACAATAGTCTACGATCGCGTAAGCTTATCATGTTGAACTTATCCAAGCGTTGTTGGTAAGGTTGTCTGTGGGAGAATCCGCTGGTGTGAAATGCCAAGTACCTGGTGAAGGCGCGTTGTATGCTCTCAATACGTTGTGAGTGTACTGTGTAAAATGGACTCCATGCGATACTTGCATACTCGAGATGGCTGCGTACAAGAGCGTTGTAAAGAAGAGTCTTGGTTTTATTTTGTTTAAAACCAATACAGTTTCTTTTAAGGAATCCAAGCATCTGAGCCGCCTGTATAACTGCAGTGATTATTTCTGCAGCTGCCATTTTGAAGTTGGCCTGTTGAAAATAGACTTACGCAGTAAACGATGAGATTCACAAAATTCTGCTTTTAAAGTTTTCTTTGAGTCCCAAACCTGAAATTGATATCACTTATGGAGATGTTCTCTAAAGTCGTGGAATTCAGTGGAAATTTATCACGAGGCAACCCTCTTGGGATTTTTGTTAGGGTTGACTTGGAATTGTTAAATTGACACAAAAATTTAGCACACAATGTCCTAAATAAACTTTGCGAAAAATGAACGGGATTTATGTTTTTGGGATTTTTGACAGAAGTTAAACAAGGTAAAAAGTAAGTTTATGCTTTATGATATCGTAGATGCTACGAAAAGGAGTATTTTTTAGTGATCCTAAAATTTACGGCATCGTTTTCTTAAAAAATATATTTCTTTACTATTTACTTATGTGAGTAAGATGTTTCACACTGACATAATATTTTTAGTACCTACCTAGAAAGTGTTCCGCTTCTTTCGTTGTAAAATTGTGACTAGATTCCAAAAGACGTTGTTTGAAAGATTTGTCAATGCCCATTGTAGCGTTACGTAGATATAAATCAACAACTCATGCCCTCAATTTGCGAACGTCAAGACCGCCTTCGTAGTATTGCACATTTTAATGAAATATGTTCAAAATAACTGTACTTGAACTGTTCTAAATATGACTCAAACAAAAATAAATACTACCTAAAAACTTACGCAATTATATCAGATTACATAGAGACACAAGACACTTGAAGACACTTTGACTGATAATCTATCACCATACGATTCTTAACATTCTATAAAAAAATATTAAGAGTGGTTGTTATGGGTGTCATTTTTTATGTAAGTACCTATCTATGTAGATTTCAAGGGCTGACTGAGTATTATAAATCCGACAACCCTATTTTCACATCCGTATATTGGCCCTGTATAGCAGACATTACGCACTAAGGGGGCGTCTTCTAAAAATATACAATACCGAATATTCTAAACGCACAGCCGACAAGCGTTAGTCACGTCGCGACGCGCGCCGCGTTCGAATTTCAAAAATTCGAATCTCGAATTCTTTGTTCGAAAATGTTGAAAAGTTAACGTTCGATTTTGTTTCAATTTGCCTAGTATTCGGATCATTGTGCGGGATTTTGTCGTTTTTAAATAGGTAGGTGAGTTTTTTAATACTTATTTTATATGTTTTATTGAAATTAATTTATTATTGTTTAGTTTTTTCTAAATAAGAAATTATTTTTTGGTTGTGATATAATTTTACTTATTATTTTAATTACTCTTTAAATAGTGAATTTATTATTTTTATTGTGACATAAATTGCTATTCAAAATGAATTATCCTAATACTTAAAAAAATATAGGACAAATAAAATAAAGTGATTTTCAAATTAAAATTAATAATTATGTTTCGTGATTTCTTCCTAAGAGTTCTTTGTTTGAACTTTTCCACTACTTTTCCACGTGGGCGTAGAGAACATGTGCTACTGATCGAAAAGTAAATAATAACTATTTTTACTCTACGGGTACCTAGTCTAGGTATTTACATTTAAGACATACACATGTAATAATTATTAAAATGGAATAATTTTATTCATTTATAAAAATAAAATTGATATTTAAATTGATAAAATTATTAAAAAAAATACGGTTAATTTGTATAAATTCTGCATATCCCAGTTCAGATTAAAGCGTGAGTCTTTATGTATTTATAGTCAACATAACATTAGCTCACGGGGTAGTGATAAGTACATCCATCCAAGTCCAACCAATAATTGATAGATTTGATGATTAATAGTCATAACACAACGTAACATAAACAGCCTATATACGTCCCACTTTTGGGCACAAGCCTCCCCTTAATTAATCGGGGTTGGGAGTTATAGAGCATATTCCAAACATTGCTCCAATGCGGGTTGGTGGAGGTGTATTTACGGCTAGTAGCCGGGACCTCCGAAACAGGAAACCATCTTACTTTTTCGGCTAACCAGGTGATTCAAGCCTGCAATGTCCTTACAAAACAAAGGACAGTCTCACAAAGTAACCCCAGTGACCCCATCGGGAATCTAACCCGAACCTCCAGATCGTGAGCCTAACGCTCTAACCACTAGACCACGTAGGCAGATAGTCATATTAAAATAATTATTATGAAATTGTCCATCAGCATCTATATTTATATTACTAATAGTATACATCGTGAGTCGACACTCACTGCATAAATAAATAACTAACTAAAACTAAAAACTACTGTGAACTAAAAAGCTAAAATAAACGAACTAAATTATGTATGTAGATTTTATTTAGTATTTCCGTCTGCTTGTATGAAACTAGTGTGCGAGTTTTTATGTCAAATTAGTGTTTGAAAATAAGTGAGTTTGAGTATGTGAAAGAGAAATATGGAAGTCTGTAATCGTGAAATTCGACTTTATGAGTTTGAATTCACGTTTTTGTAACATAGATAATAAAATTGATATCACGTGGTTTCCAGGATTTGTGCCTGGGTAATGGCAATAGGCTCGCCCTGTATTATATGGGACATAAACATAGTTGACGAGGTGTGGGGGTATCTAAGTATACACCTCTGCCCAATCCTTCAACACACAGGAACTCACACACCCACACACACACACACACACACTCACACAGGGGCTGCTTCGGGCAGGAGTGGTGCAATGTTATGTAATTGTAAAATGATGAGCCGTATTTCTATATCAAAAAAAAAGAAAAAGTTTATTGCAATAACATTTGGTACCTATGGAATCTCCTTTTAAGCAGGCATAAGCTTGTATTAGGAGACTCCGCTGTACCATAAAAGATTTATATTTGTACCTAATTCATAATATAGTCATAATATATTGTAGTGCAACTCCTTTCCTTTTAGGTTCTCTACCACTGATATAGATTTTTTTTGTAAGTTTGTGTAGTTACTTGGCTTTTTATTAGTTTAAAAAGCTAGAGTGATTCAAAAGGCGAAAACAAACTTTGCGATACATGTGCCCCGCACGCCATGCGGCACACGCCTCGCTATGTGTGTACCTTTATATTCGTGACTACGCATGTGCTACGCATATACAACACAGCAAGCTGTGCGGCGTAGGGCGTGCGGAGCACATGCGTCGCAGTGTATACAGCTAAACATGTACTTTTTAAAATGCCCTATTTTATAAATTAAGTCATCATCATCAATTTAAGAGCCACGCTCTTGTCGGTGCAGCATTTTCCATTCCAGACTATCAAAAGCCAATTCCTTGACTTCCCCTCCTTGATATATTAAGTATAAAAGGAAAAAGGTAAAGGTTTATGCGAACCCATATTTACCTATGTAAATTTGAATCATCAACGTATAAATATACTGTACGCGACAGGAGCTGATGAATGCCGCCGAAAATGCTGTCCGAGTGGCAAAATCCATCCATCAAAACGACAAGAAGAAGAACAAGTATACGTTTCTGATATAAACTTTCCTATTATACATGAGTATTTTTGAGGACTTTGCTTCGAATAAGTATTCACTACATGGCCGGACAAAAAGAGCGCTGATGGCTCTCAATCGTTACAAAATTCAAGACCGATTGGCATTGATAATTACGAAACATTAAATCAAAACTTCTAAATACTTGCATCGAAACAAAGCGTAAAGTTATTATCTACAAATTCGAACAAAAAAGTTATTTTACGAAAATTTAGACCAAGGTCAAATAATTTTGGCAAAACGTAATGATATCTAAATGGATCACTAACTCGTAACAACAGACTGAACTAGGGCATTATGTAGGTGTTAGACGACATTAGTGAGCTAAAATGGATCGCTTAAAGAAAGTAGGAACGTCTGCGACTATGACTTGAAAACTGGGACAGGGCTCATATACCTCGTATATCGAATAGACATACATAAACTTACGCCTATTTCCCACCGGGGTAAGCAGAGACTATAGAATTCCATTTGCTTCGATCCTGACACACTTCTCTTGCTTCCTCCACATTCATCAATTGCTTCATACACGCACGCCGATTCAGAGTAGATCGTATCAAACCTTTTCTAAGGACATCTCCAATTTGGTCATCGTAAGTCTTTCGCATCGAATAGACAACCATCTTTATCATCTCCTTAGCTTTATCCTGTTTTTCCCAGGGTCCCCTTAACTAACCTGAAAACTTGACAGGTCCGGTTTTTTTACAGAAGCGACTACCTGTCTGACCTTCCAACCCGCGAAGGGAAAACCAGCCCAATACAGGTTAGGTCACATACCTTCAAAAATGCATTTATCGGGAATGTGGGTTTCCTCACGATGTTTTCGTTCACTGCTGAGCACGTGATAATTCGAAAACAAATTCGACAATCAAATGATTTAGGTATGTGCTGGATTCGAACCTGCGATCTCAAAGTGAGAGGCTAGCGTTCTATCAACTGGGCTTCTACGCCTACAAAAAATTGGTTGTCTACCAATCTCTGTAAAAAAGTGTCCGCAGTGCATTTTGCCACAAGCGACAGCGTGTAACGACATTACAACCGATATTGCATTTTATTTAAACAGCCCTAATACGAATTTATACTGTCTACATAACTCAATGTATACGTAATTACGTATTTACAAAACGGTTCGAACCTTTTTTTAGAAAAACTTTTTAGCGAATGTAAGTCTATTTGTTTATTCTCCGTGACAGGTTTCGAGATTCGAAATTGGAGATATGTGACTTAGGAAATATACAATGTGGCTTAATCTTATTTTAATTTTATTATTTTATTGATTTTGGAATTTTAATTTTATAAACTTTATTGAAAAAATATATTTATCTCTTTATTTACCAAATAAAGAATCTTATCAAAATTTATCTAATAAATAAAGAATCTAATCTAATTATAATTAAATAAAGAATTTTATAATAATAATTGCTAATGTAAATATGGATTACATGCCTGAAATAAATTGATTTTATTTATGATCACATGGTATCTTCGAAAATGCATTTTTCGGGAGTGTGGGTTGCCTCACGATGTTTCCTTCATCACCAACAATGTAATGCAATGCAATGCAATGGTCGGCGGCAATGGCTGAGCCAACAGTGTTGAAAACTGCGCTTAAGATAAATTAATAACTCATTGGCGCAAGTCGAGGAGCTCGGTGGCGCAGCGGTCTACGCGCTTGGTCTGCGATTGTTGAAGTTAAGCAACTTTCGCAAAGGCCGGTCATAGGATGGGTGACCACAAACAAAAAGTTTTCATCTCGAACTCCTCCGTGCTTCGGAAGGCACGTAAAGCCGTTGGTCTCGGCTGCATTAGCAGTCGTTAATAACCACCAATTCGCACTGGGCCCGCGTGGTGGTTTGAGGCCCGATCTCCCTATCCATCCATAGGGAAGGCCCGTGCCCCAGCAGTGGGGACGTTAATGGGCTGGTGATGATGATGGCGCAAGTCCGGTTCGCTGTCCGTTTGAGAAGCAAGTCGGTGTACCATGAGACCACAGCGTCTTTAAATGCTTTTTAATGATAATACATTGACGACCAAACAACTTTTCAGTTTAATTATATCAATCTACATTTTCTGGTGCCGCATGAAGTGTAGGTATACGTATGCAAGTAACATACGATATAAAAGCCTTTTCCTGCTCAAAAATGTACGTAAAACAGTCCGTGTTACTGGCAACACCACATTTAATTTCACAAGTGCACTTGTTAACTGTAATATTCGGCATAACAATTATATTTCCCTAACTAAAGGTACTAACATAGTAATGGTACTTTCTTTAATGTTTTCATTCAAATAATATTCTCTGCGCAATGGTTAGTTTCTTTACAATTTTCATTATTTTCATCTCCTGTGTACTATTTTTGTTATGAACATACATACATGAACTCACGCCCGTAATCCCTAATCCCCGGTGGGCAGAGCCCCAAGTAATCAAAGACAACTTGTAGCCACTGTTGATACGATGTCGTCAGCTGGATATGATGAACCTTATGGTGATAATCAGCCTATCGCCCATAACATTAGTCCATCATGTTAGAGGACACAATCCCTCTGTCAGTTTTTACGACATGCCCGGGAAGACAAGCAGCTGAACGTTTTCTATGTTTTTTATTTGCTCCCAGAACAGCATAGAAGCAATTTTTGTTATGAAAATGTACTTAATTAAAAACAAACATACATACACTCACGCCCGTTATCCCTAATGCGGTAGGCAGAGACACAAATGAACCAGAATAAAACAGCAAATTGCAGCAACTGTAGATTCGAGGTCCTGAGATAAATATGATGGACCGTATGGTCTTCTTCTCTTGTATTGCTTATGAGATCAATGACCAACCTTATCAACCCTGGTGTCAGGGTTACTATTGAGCCGCCACAAATCTCTGACGTGGCTCATATAACGACTACATACTTACTTAAAAAGTAAGCAAGATAAAAATCTCAGTGATTTTTGTAATATGTCGCCAACGGGAATCGAAGCCGGGACCTCCGAATCGACCAATGCTCTTCAGACTACGGAGGTCGATATACGCCAGTCAAAACATACTGTTATTAATATCTTAAACGATACAGTCAAGTACTACAGACGATTGCTCAGACAAATGCACTTCACCCAAATCCTTTAGATCCATGAATTATTCCACTCACGAACACAAATCTTCCACGAAGTCCCATAGTTGCAATACCCTTAGTATGAAAACCACGAGACTTCAGCAGTGTATTCTAGACAATTCACAAGTGCGAAGTCTCGAGTTTTGTATAAACAGTGTATGCGGTTTGAGGGACTTCGTGAGGGGATGTAGAGTTCGTTGCTCTGTACAGATTTAGACATGTACAAATAAAGTAAAACGTGTTGCTCCCTATTCTGTTCATATGTCGGATTCTATTGGTGTCTATTTTAAGTTGCACATTGACATTGTTCTTTGTATGGATTGGAAATGTTGAAATGTTGTTCTTTATTTAAATTGATGGAACGTTCTGTGGGGACGAATATTTAAACTTAGAATGTACACTTAAATAAAATAAAGACCCAGAGAGTAATTTCAACATCAGTAACAATTTTGGTTAAATTCGCACTGTGACTTCTAATAAGGTTTTTTAATCTTTGATTTGGCTGTTTTTATTTTCTCAGCTAGCTGGTTCCTTTCCTTAGAGATAGGTTTGTAGTAAAAGAAAATAATTATTAGGAAAGAAGTAGCGACAAAATAATAATTTCTGAAGTAAGATTGAAAATCTTGGAAAAGGGTACAAAATGGGTCATATCTCCTGAACCATAAGTAATCGCTGAACATACATGGGGGTGATTCTGGTAGCCAATGAGCCCCTTTATCTGGATAATGATTCATATTGAACGTGAACCTTTGGGCCATCCTGTATAATAAGAAAAAAAAAAAAGATTTGTTCGAATTACAATTGCCTCGAGTTTTCACGTCAAAATTCGCGCTGTTTTTATTTTTCATATTCAACGTGAACCTTTGGGCCACCCTGTATAATAAAAAAAACTGTTGAATATGATAATCGATTGCAACTTGGCTAACCTCGGCATAGGTCATATACCTCCGGGAGCACATTTGTCGGATACGTGTTTTTTTTGACGTGACTTATTGTAGAAATGCCACAGCTGGTATTAACTACTTGGCCGGACAAAGTCAGCTATGTGGGATTCAACACGATGCTTACTCTGCCCTAAGTTTATCATTCTGACAATTTCTGTCATTCACCAACTTAATCCAGCCACTTAAGAGCCCATTAAAGTTCATAGAATCATCACATGTGGTCTGAATGTGTTTGCATTTGACTTGTATAGAAACCACAAAACCACTGAATTCAACTTTATTAAGTACTTTGAAAACGACCTCCGTGGTCTAGTGGTTGAGCGTTGGGCTCACGATCCGGAGGTCCCGGGTTCGAATCCTGGTGGGGACATATCACAAAAATACTTTGTGGTCCCTAGTTTGGTTAGGACATTACTGCCTGATCACCAGATTGTCCGAAAGTAAAATGATTCGTGCTTCGGAAGGCACGTTAAGCCGTTGGTCCCGGTTACTACTTACTGACATAAGTATGTAGTCATTACATTACATGAGCCATGTCAAGGCCCTTTGGCGGCTCAGTGATATCCCTGACACCAGATTTGATGAGGTTGGTATTCCACCTCACAACCCACACGATAGAAGAAGAAGACTTTGAATTCTTGGATCATAGATAATTGATATCACGTGGTTTCTAGGGTTTTTGCGTGGTTGACGGCAGTAGCCTAAAACAGGTCCCTCTCTTCTTTCTGGCTCATTCCTTTTTACTTTGGGTAGCTTCAGTGACCCCAGGGCGGTGCGAACGATGTGATTGCACTGGGCGCCATTTTAAGAGGGGCGCCAAAATCAGCCAAGACGAGACCAACCTGGTTGGCAGCCCTGAATCTACAGGGGAGTAACTGGATTGGGAACACCTGCCCTGTGAATTAGACCTTCAGTGGTCGTAAACGACATTTTCAAAAGATTTAATTAAGTACATTTCGATGGTCGTAAACTAATCGAAAAAGAGTATTGTGAGGGGCGCCGCGCCACTGTTAGGTCTTGCACCTCCTAAATATTTTGCTCGGGTCGCCACTGGGTAGGTAACTTACCACCAAAATAGCTTAAAAAAACTTTATCAAAGTAAACACTAAAAACTCTCGAAGGAGGAGCTCGGTGGCGCAGCGGTAAACGCGCTCGGTCTGCGATTATTGAAGTTAAGCAACTTTCGCAAAGGCCGGTCATAGGATGGGTGACCACAAAAAAAGAAATTCATCTCGAGTTCCTCCGTGCTTCGGAAGGCACGTTAAGTCGTTGGTCCTGGCTGCATTAGCAGTCGTTAATAACCATCAATCCGCACTGGGCCCGCGTGATGGTTTAAGGCCCGTGCTCCCTATCCATATAGGGAAGGCCCGTGCCCCAGCAGTGGGGACGTTAATGGGCTGATGATGATGATGAAACACTAAAAACTAGGACTATTTTGATTGCGATTGTACCTATCTACCTCGAAAAGCACATGTAGCATGGTGATAGGTACACTAATCTTTTTTTACCCCAAAAACATACCTAGCGCGATGACAGATGGGACAACACGTGGTTATATTATGTGGACAACCAGACCACCCGTAGTTACGCAACATGAAACATAAACTCATAAACGATAATGACAACTGTTTGGTGATAGTCGACGATTGATCGGTCTAAAATGAGTGCTATTTCCACAGAGCACGGAAATAAATTAGGCGCGTCCGCTACTAGAGGCGTCAGTAGTAATAATCGCCGCAGTGTGCCAGCTGCCTAAGTAGAGCATCGAATAAAAAAATGTTATTTCTACAAACCGTGCTGTGACATTACATTATCATGCAAAAGAATACAATAATCATACCGTAGAATAGCACTAAAACGTAGATGTAGATTGTCTGTCTATTTTGTTGGTATTCGGGACACAAACAATAATAATTAAATATTTTTTTAATGTTTTGTCGTAGCACAATCCCTACTACGAGACTTTATTTTTATGAGGGATGTACTAATAAGGGCAGCTCTAGTAGATGCCGAGCAAAATTGATTCTGTGCTCTGTAGCCACCCCAAATGAGTTTCACGATATTATAAGATCGAAGTGGGTATTTTTTGCTGATTAAAAAAAATGTTCGACAAAAACTTCGGTTTAAAAACAACGTGTCAAAATATTATTAAGTATATTAACGAAGTTGCGATATTTTTGCACCAGACAACTTATTCGTGTTAGTTAATTTTTTGTTCTATGTAGGGGTTAGATAATTTCTTTTTTAGATTGGTTATTACATTTTAGTTCTTGCAATGTCCTAGATTTGTTCGAATTACAATTGCCTTGACGTTTCACGTCAGAATTCGCGCTAGTTTTATTTCGGGTAAAAATTAGGACTACGATTTTTTGTATTATTTTTGTATTTTGAATATTATCCGAATGCGATTTTTCATAATTGCGCCCGTAAGAGTTACCTAATCAATATAATGACGATAAACCGGTTAAGAGTCTTTTTGTAATTATTTATTTTTATTTTGGAGCAATAAAGTGTATTTGTATTTTATTGTATAAACATTCATCACTAACTACTGAAACATCATCATCATCATCGTATCCATTGTCCCGTTTTTCACAGGGTCCGCTTACCTAACCTGAAGATTTGACAGGTCCACGAAAGGAAAACAAGCCCAATACAGGTTAGGTCACATACCTCCGAAAATGCATAACTACTATACTAACTACTGAAAAATACTTTACCCAATTCCTCACTATTTATATGTTATACAAAATATTTATTTTGTACTTTGCCAAAAAATATACTAAACAAAAACATCCTCAAAACACCTGTTTAAAATATCTGCTTGCACATGCATTTCGTACAACTCTAAAAGCACCGTAAATAAACAAAAACTTAAACCAAAAGCAACCTTGCGCCAGACTTTAAACAAAGGATGTATAGTCTACCGACCTACGCCAACAAAAATAAAAATGCATAAACAAACAAAAATAAAACCAAAAATTTCATGGGAAACCATCGCACACACAATAATAATTAACCCAAGTACACCATTAAAAAAAGGAGGCGTTAAAATAATATTTGTACCGCCATCTGGCTAGATGACAACGCTATAAATTTCTACAGGAAGAGGCTTGGGTGCGGGTTTCTAGGAATAAGGAGCGTAGTTTGTGTTTGAGATGACAGTGTTTTGTTTGTCAAGAATAGGCAGAACAGATTTTTGTAGAAGTTTATTTGTTTATAGTTTTGCGAAGTAAATAATAAAAAGGCGTTGTATGCCATCACATAACGTATACATAACTCGTTTTAAAGCGTGCGGATAAATAGATAAATCTTTTCCGCTTCGTCAACAGGGATACAACATCAAGAAGAGCCAAACATATCTATTTACAAATTTATTTTCATACGTAATTAAAATTAAATTATCCTTATCCAAACCTATACTATTCTCTATAAACCTATAATCTTTACTTTTATCGACGTCCACTACGACATAACTTATCGGAACAGTCATATCTAGTAATTCAATACTCGTGATAGCGACAAATGAACCACATGGCAAAGGCATGTGTACGACACATTAATGCAATGTAAATTTTATTTTATTTTAATTTTATATCTGTGGTTTTTCGGCCGTAGTGGATGGTATGAAATGTAAAAGGGTTTTGCTATTCATTTAATGTTGATAATGTTGTACATAAGTTAATGAAATAGGTTTCATTTGGTTTTAAACGGAGTGTTTGTGAGTTCATTTTCGTATTTTGCTGTCAGTTACAAAAAGGTGTAAGGATCAAAGGTTTAGATGCGATAATTTCGTTAACATACCATAATAAAATTATAAAGTCAAGTCCGTAATCCTAAGGATGTGACGTTACAACTTGTAATAAAAATGCAAGCTTGGTCAGAAGGGGATGAAATACGTAAAAATATTCCCGGGAATTTTGTTGAAGTTTTAGGCACCATGTCTTTTTTATCTGAGATAATTCCTAATAGGGATACTTCCTTCCGACCCATTTAGTAACCATTCTAAATTCATACCATAAACAATTAAATCTACATTATCCTTCCATGGTAGTCCTCTCTTACTTTCTTATCAATTTTACTTATTTATTATTTAAAGAAAACAAAAATCTTTATTTAAATTAATTATTATAATTAATAATTACTTAAATATATAATTTGCGACGATGTGATGTCGACAAATAGGTAAATGCTCTTGAAAATTGTAAAGAAACAGCAGGAAACCTGTCCATTCATATTCATATTACATTAATTAAACATGTTTTAAATTATCGTATGTTACTCTCCTGTATAAATTATATTAATCAAATCAACGATTCAAATAGATTATTGTTAATATTATGAGAATATTATTTTGTTATTATAATAATACCTCCTACGTGGTTGGACGATTAAATTTAAATACGTTCTTTCACTATTTATTTCGCGGTTTGTATCATAATTTTATAATTTATAATATTAATAATGTGCTATTTATTTATTTTATTTATTTAAATTTCACAACTTTACAGTGCAGAAGCGCCAATGCGCCGTGAAACTTTTAATAAAACAATAATAATATTATAATTAAACACATGAAACTTAAGTGTAAAAAATATAAAAACATATTTAATTTAATTTTCACTCTTTAAATTATATATTTAAATTCCAACTCACTCACAAACAGATCACACTCTGGTGCTGATGCAAGGAATGCATTAAGCATGTGCACGGCACGAAGGAGTGGCGAGTGTGTGCTATATCGTAAAATTTGTTGTAAAGGTGGCAGAGTACTTACTTGAAGAAATCTTCCTTGTGTCAACACACGTCTATTCCTCTGTTACGCCATGCAGACGTGGCTGGAAGAGGTCTCGACCGTCTGTAACAATTTTTTTACCTTGTTAATTATGCTAATGTCTGTACAATGAAGAGTTTAATAATTATTAATAAGTAAAAGAAATACAAATCTAAAATAACAATACTTAAGAACGCGCCCCGCCATATCAAAGGGACAAATTATTTTTGAAAAATTACCTCCGCCTAACCAACTTTGTATGCTCCATACCCTCTACGGTTGATTGAGGGAGGTCTGTGCCCAGCAGTTGGACGTATAGGCTGTTTAATTATGTGTTATAATCATAATGATATTGTAATGAAAAAAAAAATATGAAAAGAATCACATAATTCTAATTTCTAGGGAAGACGGAATAATTAATATGTTTAAGTACATACTGGTAAACTTTTCCCAAAATCTTATGTGTTATTTTATCTTTGTTACAGTCAAACTATGTGTACAAACGATTCCTGAAAAACCAGCACAAATGAAACAAACGCAAGATTCACACCATGCGACAAAGATATAAGCGATGGCGGCGAAACTCAAAGAGGAATTTGAAAATGGAACGCCACTCGTGGTGCGCGCACGCAGGGATGATTCGAATTTCGAAAATAGAACGCAGACAGTGAAACGGAAATGGCGGCGACCGGATGTGGGGGTTTGGTTCCTGTCGTTTACTGTGCTGTTCGTCGGTTGCCATGGATACCAGGAACAGCGGTTCGCGATGGAGCCGCAGGACCAGGTGAATAGTGGTTATCTATCTTTATTTTTTCTTCCAGATTATACATACATGCCAACTCCAAGCAAACATAAACTGATGCCTATGACCTCGAATGATCATTTAATTTATAGAAAAATTGCATATCGGAAAATATAATGAATCTTAATTAAAGTATAGGTAGTTGCATCTCAAAAGAAATCCAAAATAATGGAACTACTTAATAGAGAGAGACCGCCTATTGTACTTATGTTTTTATTCGTATGTTTATGTCCTTTGTATATGTCGTTGTGCAATAAAGTATTATTGATTGATTGAGAGAGAGAGAGAGAGAGAGAGAAAACGTTTATTCAAACAAACAGCACACAAAACGAAAACAGAACTTTGAAAATAACACTTATAGGCTATAGACATTTACACAAAAGAAAATATATAAAATTAATCACAAAAGTGTTGTGTGAGATGAAGGGAACAAAGGGAAGCAAACGCTGATTTTCAGTCGCACCTACATCATTCGACAAATCCCGGGGAAGCAGGTTTAGATACAGTTAGATACATAGATATAATAATATGTTGGTTTGAATATGTAAATAATCAATTTAAACGTACAAACTGGATAAACTAAATAATATATACATAGATGATAAAAGAATCTGCAAAACTACTCATCGACTGCGGAGCTACTTTCATGGCGCCGACTATATTTTAAATATTGCTATTTGACATTAAAGGGTATAGCGAGGTAAGGAAGACGAAATGGCCCCCATGGCCCATGACGGAATTATCATTTGTATTGGTATTGGCACTCTAAAAGAATACGAAATGTAAGGTCGTTGACCCCTGACCTTGACCTGTCTTTGAGATATTCGAGAAAGTTCGTACGCGCGCCGAGTTTTTTCAAAATTTTTTTTCCGAAAAACTATAAAAGCTAGAAGGATGGGACCAATTGCGTATAATTAGGGATACTTTGAAAAATATTCTGTATTTTTTTCAGAGTTCTGGTGAAATGACAACTGTGCAAAATAATTAAACAAAATATAAATATATTTTTTTAGTACTGTTCTATTATGTTTACCGCGCCAAAAAAAATATATAATACTCTTTGATTTATATACTTACACCACACAAAAACTGATCAAAATCAAAGAGGCGCTTCTTGAGTAATTATGAATTTACTTAGTGTGCGTACGGCTGGTAGGAACTAATTAAAGAGGTCGTTTTTAGATTAATTATTATAATTACATGTTAAACAGAATTTTAATCATCATCATCACTATTTTCATTTATTACAACATTGATTGCATCATTTGAAAATATTTTCGACAGAATTTCAGCAGGACGTAAAATGCGAGATAGATATCTCGCATGAGCTAAATAATATAATTATTACACTTGCGATATATGAAAATCGACTTGCGAAAATCGTATTTTGGGCAAAAGAAAACCCATTTATGCAAACTGTTTACAATCTGTACTACGAACGGGTTTATAGTTGATTTTGCTGGGCCAATTTATGGTACGGAAAATGATGCCACTATTATGAAGAAAGTGCTACAGGATGCTAAACTTAAAACTCTAGTTCGTAGTACAAATTGTAAACGGTTTGCATAAATGGGTTTTCTTTTGCCCAAAATACGATTTTCGCAAGTCGATTTTCATATGCCGCAAGTGTAATAATTATATTACTTAGCTCATGCGAGATATCTATCTCGCATTTTACGTCCTGCTGAAATTCTGTCGAAAATATTTTCAAATGATGCAGTCAATGTTGTAATAAATGAAAACAGTGATGATGATGATTAAAATTATGTTTAACATGTAATTATAATAATTAATCTAAAAACGACCTCTTTAATTAGTTCCTACCAGCCGTACGCACACTAAGTAAATTCATAATTACTCAAGAAGCGCCTCTTTGATTTTAATCAGTTTTTGTGTGGTGTAAGTATATAAATCAAAGAGTATTATATATTTTTTTTGGCGCGGTAAACATAATAGAACAGTACTAAAAAAATATATTTATATTTTGTTTAATTATTTTGCACAGTTGTCATTTCACCAGAACTCTGAAAAAAATTCAGAATATTTTTCAAAGTATCCCTAATTATACGCAATTGGTCCCATCCTTCTAGCTTTTATAGTTTTTCGGAAAAAAAAATTTGAAAAAAACTCGGCGCGCGTACGAACTTTCTCGAATATCTCAAAGACAGGTCAAGGTCAGGGGTCAACGACCTTACATTTCGTATTCTTTTAGAGTGCCAATACCAGTACAAATGATAATTCCGTCATGGGCCATGGGGGCCATTTCGTCTTCCTTACCTCGCTATACCCTTTGTTTGCATTGCGCACTTACTTTTGTATGCGCAAATGTCAAATTGCTTCGAAGTGGCCTTTTTAACCCCACTTGATACTTTTCTAACAGCCTCTGTGGTCTAGTGGTTAGAGTGTTAGGCTCACGATATGGAGGTCCAGGTTCGATTCCCGATGGGGACATTGTCGAAAATCACTTTGTGAGATTGTTCTTTGTTTGGTAAGGACTTTTCAGGCTTGAATCACCTGATTGTCCGAAAAAGTAAGATGATTCCGTGCTTCGGAGGGCACGTGAAGCCGTTGATCCCGGCTATTAGCCGTAAAATACCTCCACCAACCCGCAGTGGAGCAGCGTGGTGGAGTGGCTCCATACCCTCTCCGGTTGATTGAGGGGAGGCCTGTGCCCAGCAGTGGGACGTATATAGGCTGTTTATGTATGTATGTATGATACTTTTCTATAACGGCATTACTTCTACTGGACTGGGTGCAAATAAATAGTATAGAATGACAAAAGAATCAAGTCTTGTGTAATTCGATGGAACGTAGAGAAAAGTATGGAACTGAAAGTAATTAAATAAACACTAAAACTTTCATAAATTTTCCGTCAACCACTTGATATAACATAACAAATACTTTATTGCACAAACAAGAAAATACAAAATATGAAACAAAAGAGAAAAAGAAAGCGTACAATAGGCGACCTTATTGCTAAGTAGCAATCTTTTCCAAGCAATTTTAACCCCCAAGTTCCTATCATTGTTTGGTACTTCGAACACCGGAAGTCCATATCATTACCGTAAACGCAATACTATCTTAGAATCATTTGTCTTTTTGTAAAAACTTATGTCGTTAGCTTGTGTAAATTCCAACTGGATATTAGCAAGAAGACCTGGTGGTGATGTTGGCCTCTGGTCTTTGAAGATTTACCCCATTACGAGTTTAAAGAAAACTATTTCAAAAACTCTCATATTATTCTAAATGACATCGAACGCTCCACATGTTTAAATCAATAAGCAAGTCTTTTATCTTGTAATCTAAGTCCAAACATTATTATTATATTTATGAGTTTATATTCATATGTAGTCGTTGAATATTAATAAGATTAAATCCTAATATACATACCTAGCGTGTAAGTTTGTCGCTTAGTAATTAATATAAAAGTTAACAGTTTTGTTCGTTTGTATATTTATGTGAGCAAGTTGGGTTGGGTTTGGTACAAGTGATAAAATGTCGCGTCTAATATAAAATATATTACTTCTGTTGCGCGTACTTCGTTCGCGTGAAATCTAGAAGTCTCATACATACTTTGCCACCCCTTTTTACCTCCTTCTACTAAAAGTATACTAAGGAGGTAAAAAGGGGTGGCTAAGTGAAGGGGTGGGGGGTGGAGGGATATTTGTACATATACTGTTTGACATAAAGGTAACTTACGTACTTTATAGATAATTAAAACACATAATAACGGGTTCTTACCGCGTTTAAATGGGGATATGAGACTCCCGATATTTCGACACTGTTGCAAGTGCCATGATCACGGGATGACTGATGAGATTGGAGTGGAGTAGGTAGATCCATAATGGCACTTGCAACAGTGTCGAAATATCGGGAGTCTCATATCCCCATTTAAACGCGGTAAGAACCCGTTATTATGTGTTTTAATTATGATAATAACCGCGTAAACTTAAAACAATGTACTTTATAGATGCAGGAAGAGAGGGATAAAGTCAAATCAAACAAATTAGCATCAAAATAGTGGGAGTAATTACTCACAAGTTGATATTCCATATAGTTAGTATACTGCTGAACTAGAAGAAAGACTTGCATCCATACTTAGATGAATGTACTTCTGACTACGCCAATTGGGAATATGGCCGGAAACTTGTATTTCAAATCAAATCAAAATAAATATACTTTATTGCACGGAACTAAATTTCAACAATCAGGTATAACAAATGAATATATATTAAATATATATTTTATTTTTAGATATGTTTTTTATGTTCTATTATAATGTATTTGTGTGTTAAAAACAGCTGATTGCATCATACATGTCCCCCAGCGCTCCTCATTTGTCCGGCCAAGTAATTAATGCCACTTGCGGCAAATCTTCAAAAAGTTGCGTCAAAAAAATAAGCTTGACACATTTTTTATCTCTGAGTCCAAGCAAAGAATCGAATCTAAAGTCTTTTACACAGTAACCCGACAAATAACCAACTAATCTCTATCACCGCACCATCTCCGCTCTTAATTGCATTTATTCGATTAAAGAGTCTTAATAGGTAATTAAACTATCCCATTAACTTTATTGTTCCGCCTTTAATTTTAATTGACGCTAGTATTAACCTAATTAATGCATGTGTACCTACTTCTATTACTGATAATACCCACTTACAAAACATTTTAAACCGGCGACTTGATCTGTGGTTATTATATTATCAGCGAATTTCCCCGTCAGTGTACCGGTGGACGGTGACGTCAGTGACCAGTCTGCATAAATACGATTCCCCTCTACGCTGCCGCCTCTTTCGCTTACTCGACTTCGTACCGAACGGACGTGTTGCGCCGCGCGTTATTTGTCTTACTTATTTCTCTTTATATATCGAATTGTTTTGCTAGTAGTTTCGTATTGTTCGTTAGTTATTTTTGTTTTCGTATTTTTAAATTAATTAATTGTTATTAAAATTCTTTTGTTAGTAACTGAAACCTATTTTTTTTAATATTTTCCACTCTGAATTCCTAAAATCAGAAGTGGGATCTATTAAACCTTCACGCTCACATCTTTTCGGCTAAGTAATTGCTAATTTCAAAATTTCTGTTTTATAAAATTCAAAATTTTTATTCGTAAACACGATGGGTAGGCGAAGTCGTCCTCGCGATAGATCTCGTTCGGATGGCAGGCGAATACGTCAGGAGCGATCGCGCGATAGACGCTCACGTGGAAGACCATCTCGTAGCAAATCACGCGATCGAAATAAGAGCCGTAGTCGTCGCGTTCGTAATACTCGTTCACGATCTACAACTCCTTCAATGTCGCGGCTGTATCGACGATCTATAGATACCATAGTGACACGGCTCAATGCTTTAGAGAATAGGTCGGTCGTAGATAATACGCCTGCTCCCCCACCTGCTGTAACCATGGATGGTACTGCTGATAAAATTGTGGAGGCTATACATTCGCTGAAAACCGATAACTCGCGTTCGTATTACGTTTCAAATTTCGACCCCAGCATCCATGATGTGGATGTATGGTTTGGTGAAGTTGACAGGGCCAAACTTAATAATAGATGGGATGATTACGAATGTGTATCGAGAATCGGAAATTGTTTGAAGGGTGATGCCAGGGTTTGGCTTGACATGTGGGTGGTTAATGACCGTTCTTGGACCAATTTCAAAAATGATTTCAAGCCATTATGTGCCAGGCGAGTTGATATGGCAAGTATTTTATACGAAGTCATGTCAACAGATTCGGATCATTATCAGACGTATGCAGAATATGCGCGTCGTTCGTTGCTCCGATTACGCATAGTAAAGGGTTTGAGTGACGAACTGATATCGTCTATAGTGATCCGTGGCATTAGGGACCCTCATGTTAAGGCTTCGGCTGTAAACGCGAATTTACTACCAAATGATTTGGTAAATTATTTGGCTACTTTTATTAAATTACCCTCGAAAGATAGACAAAATTCTCGTCCCGTTGGTTACGGTAACCCATTAAATTTTAACAATAAACCGAATAACAATTTAAAACGCCCATTTGCAAAGCCACACGTCCCTGTCAAATGTTATATATGCGGAGAAACCGGTCATAAACAAGTGGAATGTACGAAAAAACGTAAAATTGATCATTCTCGCACGGGTCCCTCGACAGAAGTAAACAAATCTTCAAGTGCTCCAAAATCGAGTTCTAATGTGGTATGCGCTTACTGTAAGAAGGACGGGCATCATATAAGTGTTTGTTTCGCAAAACAACGGTCGGACGCCAACAAGCAAACAAATGTAAATTTTTGTTCCACCGTCAATCCACATCAATCCAAAGATATTGTGGTAGGAATAGTACAGGGCATACCGGTTGACATATTGATTGATAGTGGGGCTATAAACGCATCACTTATTTCGTCATCTGTAGTTAAACATCTCTCGTGTGCTCACAAATTTACATATCGCGAAATAAAAGGAGTTAGTGCCTCACCTATCACTATCACGTCGTATATTACCGTGACTATCGAACTGGAGGACATTTCTATCGAGGCGGACCTCTTAATAGTGCCCGATGAATACATGAACGCACCACTCATTATAGGGACGGATGTTTTGAATAGAGAGGGTATAAAATTTGTCAGGACTAGGGATTCGCAGCGTTTGATTTACGAATATAATCCGGCTACTGTATCTGCCGTCAAACCAATCTCGATTGATGGAATAAACACATCTTTGACTGGTGAGTACTATCAACGTCTTACATCTACTCTGGAGCAATTTTCGGATTTTATGATTTCTGGCACCGCTGCAACGACAGTTACTACCGGACAAATGCATATTACCTTGAATAGCCAAACTCCCGTTTGTTATAGGCCCTATAGGATGTCGCTTAACGAGAAGTTAAAGGTTCGTGAGATAGTTCAAGACCTGAAATCCAAAGGTATCGTGCGGGATTCTGAATCCCCATATTCGAGTCCCGTCCTCCTTGTTAAAAAGAAGGATGGATCGGACCGAATGTGTGTCGATTTCCGAGCGCTTAATAGCATTACCGTAAAAGACAGGTACCCGTTGCCAATAATTGATGACCATATTGACCGGTTAGGTAAAAGTAAATTGTTTACATCTCTCGACATGGCAACGGGCTTCCATCAAATAAGCTTAGACGATGAATCAATTCCCTTAACTGGCTTTGTTACACCAGAAGGCCATTATGAATATGTGAAAATGCCATATGGTTTAGCTAATGCGCCTATCGTCTATCAACGGATAATTAGTAATACTCTCCGAGAGTTTATCGATGCCGGTAAAATAGTGGTTTACATTGATGATTGCTTGATTCTTCATTCCTCAGTAGAAGAGGGTTTGCAAACTTTAAAAGAAGTACTTGCTACCCTCACAAAAGCCGGATTTTCTATAAATTTACGTAAGTGCACATTTCTGTGTGAGGAAATCGAATATTTAGGAAGGATTATTTCGAATGGAAACGTCCGCCCAGCCGTAGCTAAGATTCAAGCGTTAGTTAACTCCCCGGTGCCAAGTAACGTGAAACAAACCCGCCAATTTTTGGGCTTAGCGGGATATTTCCGTAAATACATTCCTGGGTATTCCACAAAAACAGCGTGTATTGCTCGATTAACCCGAAAGGATGCTAACTTTGTTTGGGGCCCCGATCAGGAGCGAGTGCGTCAAGAGGTCATTAAGTTCCTTACTAGTGAGCCTATTCTCGCTATTTTCGATCCTGAATTACCCACGGAAATTCATACAGACGCGAGCAGTGCAGGTTATGGCGCGGTATTGTTACAGGTTCATAGGGATGGTAGTCGGCGGGTAGTGGCCTATTATAGCCAAGTAACCCAGGGGTCCGAGGCTCGTTATCATTCTTATGAGCTTGAGACTCTTGCTGTCGTTAAGTCATTACGGCATTTTCGACATTACTTGATAGGTACACCCTTCACCGTGGTAACTGATTGTAACGCATTAAAAGCTACACAAAAGAAAAAAGATTTGTTGCCTCGCGTGGCTAGGTGGTGGGTGTATCTACAAGATTTTAATTTTACCATCCAATATCGCAAGGGTGTCATGTTGCCACATGCAGACTACTTAAGCCGTAATCCTACGGTCAGTGGTATAAATAATATTGACAAGCCACGTAATTGGGCTCAAATAGCACAGGCAGGGGATGAGGAAACGAAACGATTAATGGAAGCTTTAGATCAGGGTCAAATAGATGCTACTAGGTACCTTAAACGTAAAGATATACTGTACTACCGATATACTCCAGTTGGTGGTGAGCCGAGACTATTGTGTTTTGTACCTAAGGGAAATCGACTCAGCCTATTGCGTATTTTCCATGACGAACATAGTCATATTAGTGCTGAGAAAACTATTGATCTGATTTTGAGGCACTTCTGGTTTCCTGGTCTTCGCAGCTTTGTTTCAAAATATATAAGCCACTGCCTGACTTGTATAGCGCACAAACGTGTCCCTCGCGCTCCTTTGCAACCTATAATTTCATGGACGAAACCTGACACTCCCTTTGCGGTTATACACGCAGATGTTCTGGGCCCATTGCCAGAATCTTTAGGATATAAACATGTCTTTGTAATTGTCGACGCGTTTACAAAATTTTGCTTTTTAACTGCCATTTATCGTCAGGATTTAGTTGAACTGAAACGGGTATTCCAAAATGTCATTTCGTTATTTGGAACTCCAAAAATGATTGTGTGCGACAGAGGACGCATGTTTGAGTCCGCTGGTTTTACTTCCTGGGTGAATGAAATGGGCTGTCAAGTTCACCACATAACCCCTGAAATGCACCATGCAAATGGCCAAGCGGAACGATACATTCGCACTGTATTGAACATGTTACGAATTGAAGTCAACCATAAAAAGAGTGAATGGTCAGAAGTACTGTGGAAGTTACAGCTAACTTTAAATTTGACAAAGCAGAAAACCACACAGTCATCTGCCCTAAATTTACTTGTTGGCTCAGAAAACACAACGCCGTTGGTTCGTACATTAATAAGAGATGTTTCAGTGAATACTCCACCCGAGAACCGCGAGGCGCTGCGAGAGCTCTCTAGGCAAAGGACCACCGAGCGGCTAGAGAGGAACCGGACTGAGCAGGATGCGCGGGTCAACGAGGGCCGGCAACCACCCAGAGTCTACAACAAGGATGACCTGGTGTTTGTCGTGAAGTACGCGCAGTCCAAGGGCAAGCTGGATCCGGGCATGCGGGGACCATATCGTGTGCTGCGTGTTTTGGACAATGGGCGCTATGAGCTCAAGTTGCTTGCCGGAGCTTATGGGAAAAGTACCTATGCTGCCGCTCAGTTCATGATACCCTGGCGTGGTGAATGGACTCCTGAGACGTGTGAAGCCTTTTTTGGAGGTTTGTGTGATGTCTGTGCTATGAGTAGACAGACCTTGTATTAACTGTGAGGTATGCGGACTTAAGGCCTCTGCCTACAGTTACTTGGAAAGCGCTATTACCGGTACCTATTTATTTGTTTGTGATTTATTGCAGAATCATAAATGAATAACTTTGATTTATTTGTTTGTGGCTGGTATAAAGAGTCATAAATAGATAACTTGCTAATGAGTTTTATGTTTCAGCTATTTTACATTTTAATGTTATTTTCTTCCTTTTTTAGCCTCACTAATTAACATTTTTACTATTTACTTAGGTATTTTTCAAGTAATAACCGTAAGATTTTCTAGTGAGGTGGATACCGTTGTAAATTTATTGCTTTTCTTTGGGTTAAAAGGTCTATCAGCTAGCTATCTATCTATCTCTTATTTTTCAAATTATATTCTTGTGTTTAAATTATGTAACCCGTAATTTATGTGAGGTGGCATAAAATAAAGATTTATACTCGATTTCAGGTACTGAGGAGACAGAGATTGTTACAGAGTCTCGACCAGGCCCCTCTACTGGGTCTGATACAGGAGCTGAAGGACTAGGAAGACTGGAGCCTGACGAAGGACTTCAACCTGGTCCATCTTCAAGGTCCATGCCGCTGCTCGATGACCCCGAAATAGAGCCGTTCCCTACGCCTGACGAGGACGTCAGGGAGTCAGGAGTGGCCGTATCAGCGAATTTCCCCGTCAGTGTACCGGTGGACGGTGACGTCAGTGACCAGTCTGCATAAATACGATTCCCCTCTACGCTGCCGCCTCTTTCGCTTACTCGACTTCGTACCGAACGGACGTGTTGCGCCGCGCGTTATTTGTCTTACTTATTTCTCTTTATATATCGAATTGTTTTGCTAGTAGTTTCGTATTGTTCGTTAGTTATTTTTGTTTTCGTATTTTTAAATTAATTAATTGTTATTAAAATTCTTTTGTTAGTAACTGAAACCTATTTTTTTTAATATTTTCCACTCTGAATTCCTAAAAATATATATACGTAGTAAACTTACCTACAATTTTTACTAGAGGTATATAGGTTCGGTGTTCTTTTTGGAAAAATCCAGATCATAACAGGGGGTTAGCTAAGTTGCAAACGATTTTGAAAAGTCTTTTTTTCTTTCGTGACTTATTAGCCTAATGAAGAGCTAAGGGTACTTATAGAAAATAAAATAGAGTGATTTTTTTTGGCTACGCCTTTCGATGGTCAGTCTTGAAACGTGTAAGAAACTCTGATGTCGCTTGACTCTCATATCTTGAGAGGTGGCGTCAAAGCGGTATTAATTTGAATTTAAAATTATTTAGTTCATTTACATAGGTATTTGTTCTACCGTAGTGCGCCATTCTGCTTTATCGCGGCGATGTCATCCGACAAAAAATTAAATGCTGCTCAAAACAATTTCAAAAGTAGAAGGAATCCTTAATCGTTCCATTTATATCTTCTTTCATTTTTATCTTCTGTGGTATTTTTGAAACGCGGAATTTGAACCGTTTTGAGTTTACTAGAGATATTTTCATTTAGCGTTTCGTAGTAAAATGGTTGACGGCCTCCGTGGTCCAGTGGTTGAGCGTTGGACTTACGATCCGGAGGTCCCGGGTTCGAATCCTGGTGGGGACATAATTACAAAATCACTTTGCCGATACTATATAAAAGGCTATTTCTTGAATTACCTGGTCAAATGGCTGCTGATGGATGTCAGTTTGGATATAATTACAAATATATTGGGAATTTACGGACAGGCGATCTTGTTTGAAAAAATACTTTCTGATGTGATTTTCTTCGCCAAAACCTCGCAATGAACAAGTTCGTATCATCATCACTAATTTAAGAGACAGGTTATTCTCGGTGTAGCATTCTCTATGCTACTTTTTTAGAGGAAAATAGGGCAGTGGTTTCCCTCTCGCTTTCCGTCCCGCACTGCTCTGTCGGACGCGTGTGGGATAGCGCCCAGAGTAGTTTATTCCAAAGCCGTACTAGGACTCCTGTCCTCCGTCTCTGAATAGTATAGACAGCTTTAAGTTCATATCAATACACGTAAAATTTTGTGGTCTCATTTTTTACCCGGAATAAAATCAAATGAAAACAATGGATGTTTTGGTGAAGAAAATTACATCAGAATGTGATTTCTCAAATATACGCTTACGTGGCTTTTAGTCTAGGGTAACGATATATCCCTTTGTATGCAATTTATATACAACTAGCGACCCGCTACGCGCCGCGCGCTTCGCTCGGATGCAATGCTGAGGAAAAAATGAAATTATTTACGACATCACATTAAAAACCTCAAAAATAACAGTATTTCTGCACTATTTAATGGATGTTATTATACATATAAACTATAACTGCAACTATTATCTATAACTGTACCTAAATTTATGCACAATAAAAATCTTTATCTTTTATCTTTATCCTCTTTAATCACTCTTTCTATTAAAATATCGCATCAAAATCCGTTGCGTAGTTTTATAGATTTAAGCGTACATAGGGATATAGGGACAGAAAAAGCGACTTTGTTTTATACTATGTGATTTCTTGTTTTTCGTCCAACAGAATGCAATCGTCGGATCAAGAGTGACCCTACCTTGTCGAGTAGAGAACAAAGTGGGAACTCTTCAATGGACGAAAGATGACTTCGGGTTGGGAACCAACCGCAACCTGAGCGGCTTCGAGCGCTACTCCATGGTTGGAAGTGACGAGGAAGGTGAGTGCCTTTTGAATTATGAAGTATTATGTTTTCGTCGAAAATAGAAATAGACGAAAACCAAGAAGAACTTCATCATCATCGATTAAAAAACAACGCTCTTCTCAGCGCAAGTGTAGCATTCTCCATTCTTGACTTTATAATGCCAATTCTTTGACTTCGTTTTTTTATATCTTCTTTTATGACGAAGAATTTATACGGAAAAAATATAGATAGGTAGGACCTAAATCGTATCTTAGAAGTCAAGGAATTAGATTAGTAATGAGTGCACAATCTACACCACGAAGAATATGGCAGTTAAGGGAAAAAAAACAATATTATATTGGAGAAAACTTATGCTCACCTGTGGGCTCTGCACGGTAACAGCGGCGCGCGCGGCGCGAATTATATCGAGGCCTTCGACCAATAGCCGTTTGACGTCCATCTACGTAGATAGCATTCGTATCGTTTATTGGTCGAAACGCTCAATATAATTCGCGCTGCGCGGACGCGGTTGTTATGCAGACCCGACAGAGGTTATATATAAATATGTATGTGGCTGCCTAAACTTACCAATAAGAAATACACAAGCGGTTAATTGACAGCCAGGCAACCAATTATCAAATAATTCGATTGCACTTTGCTTAGCTGTCAAATGCTTATTTATACATACCTTCACCGCTTGATTATTTTTTTACTGTTAGGGCAAGGTAATATTGTGACGTCATCAATTTTGAGAAGGTTTATTTACATTTACACCAATATTTAAACCAATGAAAAATAAGGTCTATTAATCGCGGAGGTAAGCGACTATTGAAGCGCCAAAGACCCTGACGTGGCCCATGTAACGACTAATACTAAAGTAAATATTGGCCGAGACCTACAGCTCAACGCGGCCTCTGAAGCACGGATCATCTTACATTCGGATAATCGCGTGATCAGCCTGCAATATCCTAACCAAAGTAGGGATCACAAAAAGGTGTTTGTGATACGTCCCCACCAGGATGCGAACCCGAAACCTTCGGATTATGAGCCCAACGCTCAACCACTATGTATGTAAATATATATGTACGCAATCTCTAAAATTTCTATAGTCAGACACTGAATCACGCTGGAACGTGTAGATATTTCCAAAACATTCCGAGTCGTTGGTACATCGTAAACATATCAACATTTCGGCCATCAACCCTCGGGTTCGTGTGGTCGTGGTAAAAATGTTTTAAAACATTTCGAATTTAGGAACTACTTCGCTTTTTGATTTGATTTTACGAAACGAATCTTTAATTTAGGCTGTAACTTCTAAAAGCAAAACGGTAGTTTCAATCCCAGATGTTACAATAATTCTCTTCAAATATGAATTTACATCGTTTATCTTGCCACGAATTACCAAATGTGGCTACGGGTTGTCTACGGGTACTCTGATCACCCTTATTCGTGCAATAGAGCTAAATTTATAAAACGCTATGTAGCTTGTTTTGAAATTATCTCTGACTTAAACAGAATTTTCTCTATGACTAGTCTTGTGGGATGTATAGACCATAAGTTGTCTAAAACTGATTATAAAATAGCTCCCACAAAAAACTTTGCACTGCTTTTGTAGCGTAGTGTAATATCTAGGAAGATATTATTTAGGCGTATTTACGTATGTCGAGAGATTCTTAAGAAATAAGGTTAAGCACCTGTTTGGAGTGCTGTCGTCATTTGTACTTACGGTCTTTCGTTGTAGAAAACTAATTCAAAACTTTATTTGGGTCATTCTTCTTTTTTATCGACAATAAAAATACATTTTCTCGATATATCGGATTTAACACCTTTAAAATTATAACGACAATAAGTACTTTAAAACATCATATAAAAGTGTCTATAGAGGACTATTTAGAGTTTCTCTTTATCTTGTTAACATACTTTTCGTTGCAGGGGCATTAAAAAAAAAAATTGTGACAGAGTGGCCCTTTTCATCGGAGACAGCATTTTGATTTACCACTCTGTCACAGAATTTTGTGAAAAACAATCAAGCTAAGTTAATCACTAATCAAGGTACCGATTAGTATTTTGCTAGTATTTTGAGTATAATAAGATTACCTAGATTTTTGGACAATGGAAAGATTAAATAAAATTTTAAAACATATAAGCTATCAGAACTAAGTACAGATCATTGTCGATAAAAAAGAAGAACGACCCATTTACGTTTCGGTATTTAGGGCTTCGATGATGTTAAAATGATTTCTAAAATTTTGCATTGCAAAGTTCTTGTTAAATTTTCGCTCCGGTTTCAAAGACCGTTACAAAATGATGAATAGTCACTTGGTTTTGGTTTTTTTACTAAATCCATTTGATTTTGTAATAAGTATTATTTATATTCCTTTAATCGTAGAATCAGTATTTTGCTCAGCTGATGGTAAGTGACTATCATTCTACAAATATCTGCAAATCATCCACATGAAAATCGATTTATTGTTTGTTTTTAAGTATTAGTAATATCATTAATGTTTGCTGTTATTTCCATTTGTCTACGAGCCTATAAAAATTCTTCATCTCCACACATTCCATCATCTATAATCATAAGATCATCTGGTGGGTTGAAATATTCTTAGACTTTACGCAACGGAGCGTCGACCTCACTGGGTGTTTGGTTTATTGTGATTGTTTGACGCATAGCTAGTGCGAATCGTTGTCAAGGACATCTGATTCTATTTGTTTCTAAACAATAGTGGGAATCGGATTATCAGAATATATTTTGTTACACCTGTAGAGATCGGCATTGAGAAATACTGTTATTATTTTTAGTATTTTTATGATCGAAAGATTTTGTGATGCTTTTTACATCTTCGAATCTGATTTTATCAAATGCTATTTTACTTTACTACAATTTTTACGATCAAAATAGGTATGAGGTTTCAAGCTTCTTTGAATTTATCAAATGTTGTTTGATGTATTATTTGAAAAATTCTTTGCCTTTTGCTACATTCTTCATTTCTACTGCTATAGTTTAGTCTTTAATTATATTGGTCGGTTCATTTTACTTACTTATATATTTTGCTATATCAATGTATTCGTTATTTATTTACTTGAATTTTAATAGCTGATCAGTGCAGTAAATGAAGTCAGTAGGTAGTGTTTATAATTATTCTAATAACAAATATCCACCGATAGGTTTCAATATAGTCGACAAGTTTTTTTAGTTGGTTAGCAAAATCTCATAAAGTAATAGTCAAATCTTACAACATATTTCGTAACGGTTTTCATCACAATCTATTTAAGAAGAGGCGCCGAATTTGGGACGCTACTCAGAAGTTGGTAGATGACTTAGTTTTTTTTCTTATTATTTACCTAATGTTCCTATAGATTAGGAAACGCATGGGTGGTCTGCAACGGTTCAATTATCCACAAATTTAGGTGCATAATCAAACTACATTATATAAAAAACTTTCATTTATATACCAAATTGGGGTAGTCAGAAGTAAAGCATCGCATGAAGAACTTAGTATATAGGAGATGGTAGTAATCAGAAGTGTAGTAACTGAGTTAATTTTATATGTAGGTAGGTATATTTATCCATTGTTCAATAACATTGTTTTGCGCTTAAGCTTTCTTTAAACAAAGTATTATACCTAGTAATTATTTATTTTTTCCCGCTGCTACCGTTCTTGTTACCAATCTGTGTTCACATTAGATAACATAATTAAACCTAACGTTGCCTTTACCGCTTGACATGACTTATTTGGATCACATATTAGCACCAATCGTCAAAATTATATCATCAGAATAGATACAATGACCGTGACAAAATTTTATCACGTTGCGCATGTTAGTCCTACAGGTTTTCTTATACTATGGTCTGTAGGAAGACCGGTAGCGATCAGCTTTTTGCGATCTCCTAGGTAATCATTATTACGTCAAAGTGGTCCGTTCCCGGTACTTGATCGGTATCGTTTAATTGGTCTACGATAAGTGTGGGAGTGGGAGCTTAAGTTTATCTTGTTCCTAAGAAGAAAATGAGGGGGAAGGAGCGTTTTTTAGACACTGTTGAGTCTATTTTAATTTAGTCTCTCTCTTTATTTAAGAGCTGCGCTCTGGTCGGTGGCGTAATCGCCTTCATTACTCCATAGATAGGGCGCGTAGAACGGTGGTTGCCCCAATCGCCTTCTAATCTAGTAACTTCCAATTTAGTACGTACCTAAAATTCACCTCTGATCTCTTTAACTTACGTAGGTTCATACACGCGTTTTGAGAAAGGAAAACTCGAAACAAAGACTAGGGCCCTGTGCTGGAAGGTTTTCTGGCCACGTCTTACCCTCAGCATTACAGATTCCGATGTGGTAGTAGTATTACAGCTAGTTACATAATATGTAATTTAATTTTTGACGTTCAAAAAGCGCTATGTTTATAAGCCAATTTTGAAAAATATATTTTTTTATTATTTTTGTCAAGTCCCTTAGGCCATGAACCATGTCAGGGGCCTTTGGCGGTTCAATAATAACCTTGACACCAGGGTTGATGAGGTTGATAATTCACCTCACAACCCACACGATAGAAGAAGACTTAGGCAAATTTAAATCGGATCAGGAGTATATTTGATTAGTATATTTGATTTGATTTGATAAGGAGGCCAGACAAGTGTCGTGTAAATATATTCTGGAGTTAACAGCCACTTATTTTCAACTGATGAAAAGACCCTTATTATAAAAATATCTGACACACTAGGTACGTTCGGGGCAGAAGGCAAGAGGGAAACCACTGCCCTATTTTTCCCTAAAAAGTAGCATGGAGAATAATGCTACACCGACAAGAGCGTGGCTCTTAAATTAGTGATGATGATGACTAGGTGCCTACACAGTTGACTCGACTATTATAACGGTACGGTTCACCACCTGTCCCGTTGGTCTAACAGAAAGCTCGGTGAGGTGTGGGTACTGAGTTCATTTTGGAAGCACCTCTGGGTGACTAGATGAATTGGGATTATAATCGTGCGTAAGTTATATTATATTAGAAATACCTATGTAAACTATTAATATTGTGAGGAGAAGCCACACTGAATATATTCTTACTTATTTTCTAATGATTAATAATATCAGAAACGTAGGTAATAGGATTATACCGTGAATAGAATTCTTCAATTATTTGGAGAAAATGATTAGTATTTTATTGAATTATAGCCGTACAGGTACAATTTAATACAATAAGTACCTAACATAATTTGTCAAATTACCTAGCAAAATGAACCGTCGTTAATATGATTAAATTATTCCCAAAGTCAAATGTCGTACAGAATATTCGATCAGACCTCTTAATTAATTAAGTTACACAAAAATGTATCGGAGCTGATTCTGGAAAACAATTCTTAAATTTATTTTAAGTTGTACCTGTCTCTTTCTTATCCGCCGAATAAGAATGGGACTTGTGATTTAGAGTGTAATTTTAAAATGAAAGTAATCTTGTAACTTTCGATAAGACAGTTGCTTCAACCATTATTAAGACGGCAATATCGCTCACCAACTACCACGTTGATCTAACAGGAAGCTTGGTGACGCGTGAGTACCAACCCTCGAACTCTAATTCGGGTTGGTCTCATATTGCCTGAGTAGCAATTTGACTCAAATTTCGTCGATCGACTATAAAAAAAAACATTAAAAAATATATCGAAAAGCGACTAGATTTAATTTCACCTAGATCTTATATTGACCTCATAGTAAAACTTGATCTCAACATACGCTTTGTTTTTTTTTTGTTTTGTTTCATAAGGCTGCGTTTTCATTGACGCGGAGCTGGGCGGAGAGGAGCGGACATGTGCAGGAATCGACCAATCACCGTGAGGGAGAGAGTGACAGAGACTCTTCGTTTTTCGCTCTCTCGAACACTGTGATTGGTCAAATTCACACATCTCCGCTCATCTCCGCGTCAGTGAAAACCCGGCCTAAACTTTTAAATTATAATTAATCGACCCTAGTTGGCGGATAGTTAGTCCATTTATTATACTTGTGTATTTGCCCATCTGTATTGTTGCTAATTGTTTATATGTTTTGTTTATGTGCAATTAAGTATATTTGATTCAATAGCGATAAGCGCTGAATGAGGGAAATCGTCGACCACGGCAGCGGGGTCGGTATCAGAGTACGCATTTACAAGAACGCTTAAAAACCATGGCAGAAATACCGCATATTATTATACAGCACAGTATTATAAATACAGCATTTTAAAGAGGTTGTTTATGGGTAGACTAACGCTTTCTCGGTTCCAGCTTAGAACACTAGTTATAAAACTTAAAAATAATTAAAGTCTTTGTCAGAATACCACCGCACGATAAGAAAGTCTCGAGGGAGATTTTTTTCAAGAACAATTAACTAATTAGTTAAGGACTCAATAAGTACTCAGTCTCAGTCTGCAAAGTCTGTAGGTAAAAGTCTATTATGGAGAGGTGGATTTTGTTACCTAATTGTATTATGACTTAGGGATATTGTTTTGTCTTTTCGGAGATTTACGCAAATTGCAACGTGGCCAAAATAGAGTTAAGCTTTATTAATGTTGAAAGAAACAAACAAAAAAGGCTCACAACAAAATTAATAAATTCCATAGTCTCCCAGCGTCGCTGGGAAATAGGCGTGTTTATAAGTACATGTATGTTTTGGTGTCTCTGCCTACCCTCATAGGGCTTACGGGCGTGAGGTATATATTATGTTCCTATTCCGTGCATTAAAACAGCAATTTGTTTCAGGAGACTATTTTCTGGATATCAGTGTCCAGGGTTGATGAGGTTGGTACTCCACCTCACAACCCACACTATAGACGATTCAAATTCAAATTCAAAAATATCTTTATTCAGTAGGTAACATAGTTACACTTTAAATCGTCAATTTTTACATAACGAACGTCTCATCCGCCTAAAATTAATTGTATTATGAAGAGATGTTCCTATTCCGTTTATTAAAATAGCAATTTGTTTCAGGAGACTATTCCCTGGATATCAGGGACGTGGCCCTGGAAGATGATGGCAGGTACCAGTGTCAAGTCAGTTCCGGACTCAATGGTGAGTTCACTATTATTATTATTATATTCGTAACACTTAATAAAAACATAATTATTAACTGTTCACCAAAAAAATAAAACATTTCCGATTTTTTGTTAAAGAAACCAATATTTTTGAAAATAAATAAATAAATAAGAATTTAGCGAGATGTGTTTAAAGGGTGTTAGTGACACCTTACCGAATACTGAGGAGGATGATTCAGCTCATGATACTGAGTTAATATCAATGGCAAAAGTACTCGTATGGAGTAAAAATAATTTAAACAAAATCATGAACATTGCGACGGAAAATTCCACTTGATATCAACTAAGAATCATGGTCTGAATCATCCCCGAAGTTTTCGTTGCGGTGTCGTATTTCTGATTTTATATTTATGTACATGTGAATTGTTTGAAATAAATGATTAAAAACATAAAACCACCTGACACATCTACAATTTCTAAATTCGAAAAATTAAAAATATGCCGGTAGCCGGTAGGGCTGGCAGAGGAAGACCTAGAAGGACGTACATTGACCAAATTGGAGATGTCCTTAGAAAAGGTTTAGTATGATCTACTCTCAACCGGCGTGCGTGTATGAAACGATTGATGAATGTAGAGGAAGCAAGAGAAGTGTGTCAAGATCGAAGCAAATGGAATTCTATTGTCTCTGCTTACCCCGGTGGGAAATAGGCGCGCCTCGCTCAAAATCACTCATTTGAAATTGCCTATTCGAACCCTTAGGGATTCCAATATTGACGATTAATTTCGATTCAATTTTTCTTTTCCCTTTAGGCGAGCCTCCGATCCGGTCGCGGTACGCAACGTTGACGGTACTGGTTGCTCCTGAGCCACCCCGTATAGCTCAGGGCGCGTTCATAGATGCTGCAGAGGACCAGCCTGTCGACATAGAGTGTGTCTCCTTTGGAGGGAAACCAGCTGCTGACGTAAGTATTACATACATAGGTACATAAACAGCAATATGTAAGTCCCACTGCTGGGCACAGGCCTCTCCTCAATCAACCGGTGGGGTATGGAGCATACTCCCACGAGCTCCACTACGGGTTGTTGGAAGTTTTTTACGGCTAATAATTGTGGCTTGACGCACGGAATCATCTTACTTTCTCGGAAAATCAGGCGATTCAAGCCTGCAATATCCTTACCAAACAAAGGACAGTCTCACAAAGTGATTTCGACAATGTCCCCGTCGGGAATCAAACCCGGATCTCCAGGCCCTGAGCCCAATACTCTAACCACTAGATTACGAAGGCTGTTACAGTATGGAAGTAGTAGGATTAGTAGTAAAAGAAAATGGGGTTGAACCAGCGACAGCGGTTTTCATACAAAATGCGCGTTAGGGCCTTTCCGACCATCATCATCATCATCAGCCCATTAACGTCCCCACTGCTGGGGCACGCGCCTTCCCTATGGATGGATAGCGAGATCGGGCCTTAAACCATCACGCGGGCCCAGTGCGGATTGATGGTTATTAACGACTGCTAATGCAGCCGGGACCAACGGCTTAACGCGCCTTCCGAAGCACGGAGGAGTTCGAGATGAAAACTTTTTTTTTCCTTTCCGACCACTTTCTTCTATTCTGTGATAAGCACACACATGAACAATAAGCTTAGCAATAAGGCCGCCAGATTGTACTGTATCTATCATGCATTTTTTAAATTGGTTTTGTATTTTGTGTGCAATAAAGCATATTTGATTTGATTTGATGAACAAACGCCGGTAATCCCTACTTCTTCTTCTATCGGGTACGTTGTGAGGTCGATGACCAACCTCATCAACTCGAGTGTCAGGTTTAATATTATTACTGAGCCGCGAATCATGTTACTCTAAGCTTTGCCTATAAAAAAGTATTACTAAAACAATACCCACTTTAGAACCGTGTCGTACTATCATATTTGACATTTAATGAGACTTACGGTTTAATTTGTCAAAAAACTTAATGTGACATGGTTTCAAAGTGTATACATATTAGTACTCGTGACCGTACATACATAAACACACGCCCGTATTCCCCGAAGGGGTGGGCAGAAATACAAATAACCAAGAAACTATTTGCAGCCACTTTTGATACATAGTCCTAAGGTGGATAATAATAAACCGTATGACGATAGGGGATCAGCCTATCGCTCTTACAGATGATCCATCATGTTCGACAGAACGCTGTCCCTTTGTCGCCTTTTACGACATGCACGGGAAGATAGACAGCTGAACGCATTCTATGTTTTTTTCTTTACTCCCAGTCAAGCAGAGGAGTTAGTTTTTCGTCAATAAGTTTTTCAATTATACCTCTATATTAGAACCCGTTCGTAAATTAAAAAAATCATTAGCCAAACGCCACAAACAAGTCGTTATATTTAACATTGATTTTTAATATTAACGCCAAGTCGTGTCGTGTGTTATGGACGTTTTATACCTCACCGAAACTGGTATAACAAGTATCAAGACAATAAAACCGCAAAAGGACAATGGACGAAGACTCATTAGCGATGGTTCGCCAGTAGCTCGTTAAAAGTTATTTGGTTTTTTTATGCAATTTGACATTTTCTTTTAAATGAATATTATTATTTATTATTTTTTTCTCTTTTACACAATTTGGCTTGACTTACAAGTTGTTATTTCAGTCGCATTTATGCCAATCAGTGTGTGATCCTATAATTTTAATGCCGACAGAAGTTGTTAAGAAAATGTTGAGGTTTTGGTCTAGGAAATGAGTTGTAATAGGTTTTAAAATGAGCAAAAATACCACCCGTATTCATGGATTTATACAATTGGAGATCAGACCCGGAGATCAGGGGCCAATGCATATTTTATATTTTTAATGTTATTTTTTCTTATCCAGATCACGTGGGTTGACGGCAATGGAGTAGTGATAAAGGAAAACGTACAAAATAAGGTTGAAATGTTGCCGGATGGACACCGCGCAACGACAAGGTAAGTTATACATTTAAAAACACATAATTTAATGGTCAAATATAACTATATTTTTATTTTTTGTCTTGTTCTAATGACGGTTCTGTTGTAAAACGCTGCGTAAAAGGGTATATCTTATATAGGGTTTATCTATACATACCGTAATTATTACGATATACCTATATTAGTTAAAATACCGTTGCCAATTGTATCAAAAAAATATGTGATGTGGTTGTACTTTAATAAATAAATAAAGCGAAGTTGAATATATATAGATTTTTCATACAACATTTCAACCCCTTTTTTAACCCCTTTGGGGATGAAATTCCAAAAATCCCGTCTTAGTGAGCACCTACGTCCTAAAATACCCATGGCACTTAATAGTTTTCTAATATTGTCCATAATAAGTACGAGTAAGTGCACTTACTCGTCACGAGATATTTATTTATTTATTTATTATGGACAATATTAGAAAACTATTAAGTGCCATGGGTATTTTAGGACGTAGGTGCTCACTAAGACGGGATTTTTGGAATTTCATCTCAAAGGGGTTAAAAAAGGGGTTGAAAGTTTGTATGAAAAATCTATAGTTTTAATAGTAGGGTTTCCAAATTACTAGAAGAAATTAAAATGTATTTAATTAGTTACTTTTCTAAATAACATTTACGAAGAAATTAAATGCAATGATTCTAAATTCACATAATAGGTACATTAACTGCGCGAAGTTCGGGCGGGTCGGTAGTATGTAAAAGTTTACTATACCCAAAACAAAAATTTTTTTTTTTTACTTAACACGTTTACTGTGTAACTGAAAATAAGATATCGGCGCCTCACGTGCAATGTTATTTTTAGATAAACACATTGGAATTTATGTACATAGACACGCTATGACAAGAAAAAACAATCTGCCCCACACATGGGACATGCACGTATGACTTTGTATGTACTGTCTCATATGTGGTTCATACACAGTGAACGTGTTAAATAAAATGAGGACTTGTAAAATTAGGGGACACTCAATGGTTGTGACAACAGGGGGGTTAAAAAGGCCATATAAAAGTGCGCAATGTAAACAAATGTCAAATAGCAATATTGCTTTCTTAGACGAATTGCTTCGATGTGGCCATGTTAACCTCACAGTTAGTAACCCAACTCGTATTAGTAGTACACCCCTTCACGCAAGTCACTCCCTCGTCACAATAAACGTACGGTTGTCCACACAGGTCGGTGTTGCGGTTAACTCCGACCAAAGAGCACCACAACCAGACGATCACCTGCCAGACACAGAATACCGCCGACAGAGCACCTCGGGTCACCACAGTACATATTGAGGTGGGTATTGTATTAATATTATATTGGTTAATACTAATTATGCATGAATATATTCCTGTCAAGAGCATGTGGGATGATCTGTTAGTGGTTAGCCAGAAACATGAAATGAAGAACAATACTGTCTATATCTCTCCGCCACATGGGGCTTATACATAGCTGGTGGGGAATTAGTGTACTTATCTATATCATGATGATGATCTCTGACCGATTTCGGCTATGGCGACCACTTCGACTCCTAGTCGGCACGACGCTGATGCGCCCGAAGATGGCTTATGTAGCCTATCTTTAAATGCTCTTGACAGGAATATATTCATCTATACATTAATATCACCGGTGACTGCGACTCCCCGTGTTGTTGTCCGCACCCATTCAGATGCGAGTGGAGTGTCCTCTCCATAGGTGCTGCATGCCTGGGACGCAGTTTAGAGAGCATGGACTTACAATGAATGATGATGCTTCACAGTCGATTTCGACTACAGCGACAGCAGTTGGTGGATTCATTGACGGTTGCCATTCAAGAGCTTGGTAAGTCTGCTCTCTGGTGTGCTCTGTGATGGCTCGTATAGCCAATTTTATGTGAAAACGTGCGCCCACATTTTGGACACGTCAGCACACCCCCTACGTAATTATAGGTGATTGCCGCAGATGGTCGGGCTTTCAGATCATCACGTTTTCTATCCAGATCTGACCTTCTTTCTTTTTCGAAGTCAGACACCTTTTGTTGAACAAGGCGTCTCCACTCCGGGCGCTGGCTTGCTTGCGCCTCCCAGCATGAGGGCTCGATGTGGCACCGTTTCATGTGCCTTTACGTTTCATATTACATATGAAACTGAAGGTTGGTGGTAGGGCTGGCAGAGGAATACCTAGAAAGACGTACGTTGACCAAATTGGAGATGTCCTTAGAAAAGGTTCAGTAAGACCTGAACCGGTGTGCGTGTATGAAACGATTGATGAATGTGGAGGAAGCAACAGAAGTGTGTCAGGATCGAAGCAAATGGAATTCCATAGTCACTGCTTACTCGGTGGGAAATAGGCGCGAGTTTATGTATGTATATACTTACATATAAAATTGACTCACTCATCACGAAATCTCGGAAACTAAAAATACTAGGAGACGCAAATTTTGCACCAAGGTTCCTCTTAGGACGTAGGTGCTCACTAAGACGGAAATTTTCAAACACCTTAGGGGTGGTAATATTTGTATGAAACTTCTATAGTTTTAATAAAACGGTTTTCATATTACTAGAAAATACAGATTTTTTTTCTTTAAACAACTTTTACCATGGGGTGAAATAGAGGGTGTGTTTATTCGGAAAATAATTTAATTTTACTTTTAAAATATCGAGTCCAACCTCGCAGAGTACACTACCCGTGGGTAGCCGGTGCGTGTACACATCTGCCTTCCCCTTTTGAGAACAGGCGTGATGCTATATTATTAAAATTCAAAAATATCTTTATTCAGTAGACAATAGTCTCATCTGCCTGAAAGTACTGCAGCTTCTGACAACCTGGATAGCCGTTTAACGGAAGTTGCAAGAAAATCTAGGCACTGTTATGTTATAATATTATGTTATGTTTCCTCAACAGGTGAGATACGCTCCTAAAGTGAACATCTCCATCGTATCTGGCGAGGAGAGGATACCCGAGGGTTCCGAAGCGAGGATACGTTGCGATGTCGATGCGAACCCCCCACCACTGATCTACCGCTGGTATCTCAACAACAGTCCTGTTATTGGAGACTACACTGAGGAAATGGTAAGTGGCATATGATAACCCACTCTTAGCCTCCCTAGGCCGAAATCTCCAAGACAGCAAGCTGACAAGACATTGGCCCCAATTCCTGCAGACATTTCCTAATTTTACTTTAAGTTATACCTGTCATTTTCTTATCCGCCGAAAAGGAAAGGGACGGATGATTGACAGCTCTTAATTTTAGGAAGAATGAGTAAATAAATGAATAACCTGGGCGAATCAACAAGATATCTCGCTGGAATGCAACCTAATTCTATCGGGTAAAATTTTTAGAAGGTTCTTTTAGATTTGTGCCTAAAATTGACGTGTGTTCCGTGCTTGTCGATTACCCGTCCCTTTCCTTCGGGGTTCAAGTCCCGTTCAAGTATTTTAAATATTTAAATCTTTAAACTTTTTACTAAACGTCAAAATAAGAATTAATGAATTTGTATGTAACCGCCATCTACTTGTATGATGTCATAGAAGAACTATAAAATACCGAACCTATTTTGCGTATGCCTTAGAATTCCCCTGAAATTAACTACAAACCCTTATTGCGATTCTCTTTAGGTCCTAAATTAAACACTCAAAAACTTAATGAAGACAAAGATACCAAAGTGTGATTCACATACATACATAATCTCATGCCTATTTTCCACCGGAGCAAGCAGAGACTATGGAATTCCATTTGATTCGATCCTGACACACTTCTCTCGCTTCCTCCACATCCATCAATCGTTTCATACACGCACGCCGATTCAGAGTAGATCGTACTAAACCTTTTCTAAGGACATCTCCGATTTGGTCAATGTACGTCCTTCTAGGTCTTCCTCTGGCAGCCCTTGCATCAACCTTCGCTTTATATACCGCTTTCGTGATCCTATTGTCCTATAAATTGTAATAAAAAAAATCTTCTGCAAAACCGTCCAACCCAAAACAATAGAATCATCTCTTCAATTTGATACAGCAATAAACACTAGCTCAGGGTTCTGCAGTGCTGGTGCATCCATGCATAAACTATGAAGTGCAACACGCTGAAAAATTCACGTTTACCTCGCTGCAGTTATAACTGGGATTACGCCGGGTAATCTACTTCAGTTTCTAGAGTTCCGAGCTGGGGATAGTTAAGACAGTTGCTTAGATTTGTGTATAATTTTAATCGTAATAATTTGTCAATAGGTAGATTTTTAGTGTTCATTGAGGTGAAAAGTTATAACATTGATAAATAATATATTTTTATTTGGATCATCGATAGTTATTCAAAATTCGGGTTACAAAAACTCAATGTGGCGCCACATTGTCATACGTCTCTAGTGGACATAAATTGAGGACGAACAAATTTTTTTTTCGTTTGAATTTCAGAGAAATAATCCTACTTATTTTCTAGTTTCGGAGTCGGGTAATAATCGGGTTTTGGTTTTGAAACATATAATAATTTTTTTAACAAAGTTTTAGGTAACATTAAAAAATACCTCAGAATAAAATAAATTTAATGCCAATATTTTAATTGAAACGTTGTTATGTATATCATCTGCATATATTTTTCTTTAACCTTACTTTATTTAATACGGAACCCAATTAACTAATTCACAGCTCGTGCTTGACTAAATTTTTTGCGTGAAATGGTTTTCCAACGAGCTTTAACCAAGGCTTGGAGGAAACGGATGGTTAATACTAAAATATTTTTTGTATAAGGGCGTAAAGCTTTTCATAACTCTACAGTGGAGCGATTTTGTGTTATTTTTAAAACCATAAAGAGCATTTTTAATAACCGGTCTCTGTTATGTAAATTCCTGTATACTTTGATGTGGTTAGACGGAATTGCTTTATGAATAAGTTGAATATCTCTTCATTAAACCGAGTTTAATCAACCTTTTGCGAGATAAACAGTATTAAGTAACACTTTTACCCGGATTTGGGCTCGGTTAATGGCAAAAGACTAGCTCCGTATTGGAACTTAAACATAGCTGGCGAGAAGTGAGTGTATATTCTATACACCTGTACGGTCACGAGCATTAATATGGTATACACTTTGGTACCATGTCACATTAACTTTTTTGACAAATTGAACTGTAAGTCTCACTAAATGTCAAATATGTTAGTGCGACAGAGACCTAAAGTGGGTACATTATATTGCTCATGACTGTACCCCTCGGGGACACAACAATAATACTATGTTGTGGTAGTGTTATGTAAAACAAAAAACAATTATCAACACAATAAAATGTTACCTAAAGGACGATGAGTCAAAACGGCTCCACCAACAGATTTCAGACATATCTCATTCGAAGCGTCTTAGCAAGTTGATATTTTAGTTCTATCGTGACTTTTTCGAAATACGCGGGGTTTAGCCGGAATTCGGGTTTTTAGGTACGATATTGGGTACCTCCTGGTACATCACCATTCCAACCGATAGACTCCAGACATTATGTTATTCGAAGCGAGTCAATATTTTTCTTATATGACGACTTTCTTTTTACAGATACGAATGAGATCACTAAAACGTATAAAGTACCTATTGGCGAGCTCGGTGGCGCAGCGATAAACGCGCCCGGTCTGCGATTGTTGAAGTTAAGCAACTTTCGCAAAGGCCGGTCATAGAATGGGGGACTACAAAAAAAAAATTCATCTCGAGCTCCTTCGTGCTTCGGAAGGCACGTTAAGCCGTTGGTCCCGGCTACATTAGCAGTCGTTAATAACCATCAATCCGCACTGGGCCCGCGTGATGGTTTAAGGCCCGTTCTCCATCCATAGGGAAGGCCTGTGCCCCAGCAGTGGGGACGTTAATGAGCTGATGGTGATGATGACCTATTGGAAAGGGGGGACGGGTCTCATACAGTTATGGTCATGGTCCTTTATCGATTAACTCCTACGACCAAGATGGAAACACGAAAACGTTAGAACTGTCAAAGACAAAATAGTGATGTAACATTAGTGCTGATTCAAGTCGATCAAATATGTTCTCTATAAAGATTAATAAAGTACAAACTTTTCGTATACCTACTAGGTCTTCGACTGCAATGATAATTGTTTTTTTTTTACTGAAGCTTTAACTAATTTGTTTTTATTTCAAATAAAAAATCAACTAAAATATGTCTGTCTTTTCTTCTTAAATTATTTTTTTATTTGTATCTTATACATAATATATCGTTTTCCAAAACCTAGATTATAATGTTATGTGTGAATGTTTTTTTTTGTAGAGGTCTGTCAGTTTGGTCAAGTTTAAGTAATTGAATCAGTTATATTATTTACAATTATTTCACTGAAGCATCAAAACTATATACTCAATGTTTAATTAAGTAAATAAATAAAAACAAAATGAAAATGAATGTTTGTTTCAGATAATATTCAACGTGTCCCGTAAGCACAAGAATGCAGAAGTACGTTGCGAAGTCAGCAATACTGTCGGCAAGAACGGGAAGTCCCTTAAATTGGATGTCACTTGTAAGTTATTTCGAGACTTGCTGAATTTGATGTTTCTTATTATTCGATTTACTAGGGTTGTTTGTCGTGTTCTCTCGTATGGGTTCTGAAAGTCAACGACCGACCTCACAACCTTGGTGTTATTCAAATTCAAATTCAAATTCAAAAATATCTTTATTCAGTAGGTAACATAGTTACACTTTGAATCGTCAATTTTTACATAACGAACGTCTCATCCGCCTAAAGCTACTGCAGCTTCTCACAACCTGTATAGCCGGGGAAAAGAAGCTGCAAGAAAAACCTCGGTTAAGGATACTATACATGGTTTATGTAACGAATACATACATTATTAAGTTAATAGTAGTAGTAGAGCCCTACTGTTTACTGTGACCCCCAAGGAATGGATCATTATATTTTTGGACACTGGCAGATCAGCTCTGCAATTTCCAGCCCATACTCGAGATCACCAAGTGATTTTTGTGATATGTTCCCACGGAGAATCGGCCCATTATGGATGTTAAAATGGGAATAAAAAGAAGAAAATGCTTCAGAGCAATAATGCCGCCCATTTGTACTGTTGCTAAATGTTTATATCTTTTCAGTATTCTGATGTTTCCTTCGATGTGCTGCAGTTTTTCCCTAATTCCCGTACATTAACTAAATTCCCATAAAATCTTAACCAAATCTTTTCTTTCCAGATCCCCCAACGTTCAGGACACGACCACAGAACGTGGAAGCCGAGGTTGGTCGGAGTGTGACCCTGAGTTGTGATGTCGATGGTCAGCCTACACCAGAAATCCGATGGTTGTTCCACGAGCCTGGACGCATCGGGGTAAGTGACTACCATGCTTCAAAAATGAACCGGCTGGCCGACTGACCGAGTGGGTAGCCCTTAGCGTTCTCAATTTGTCCACCCAAGTAGTGAATTATCGGAGGCGAATCTTCATTTGCACCTCGTGAGTTGTCTTTTCAATTCCTGGCTGACCATAGTCGAGTGCTGGTTGGCTCATACGGAATGAGCTTAAGAATGTTCGTCTTAAAGCATTTTATTATACTGTTGTTACTTGAAGCTGCTGAATAAAATTAGATTTGTCCTGTAAATTCCCAAAACTTGTTTATATGAGCGTGCCATATCTTCCAGCAGGTCAAGGGGAAGGCTCTGAACCTGAAGGTATACGTCACCAAAGAAACTGCAGGACGATACATCTGTAAGGCAACCGTCGAAGGTTACCCAGAAATAACTAGCGAAGCCACTATTTTCATTAAAGGTAAGGTTTATAGATACCTTATATTGACACTTTTTGCTGAAATCGTTGTCTCGTAAAAAATAATAAAGTGGTGGAAGAAGTAGAAGATAGTTTCTTGGACGACGCATGTATGGTAATGTAACGTATCGCGCGATTTATTCTAACGTATGACAAAGTATTAGAGCGTTTAAACATCCTCACAAATGAAATCGATCAAAAGAAATAGATTTTGTTTCATGAAGATTTTACACTTTATAGGTGACAAAAGACTATTATGGGTGATGGTAGTGTCTTTATGGTTTGCTAATTTTATCCCTTTCTCTCAGGTGCTCCAGTAATCGTATCAAACAGAACCCAGCTCGGTTCAGAGGGCGACAGTGTCCGGATAGAATGCGCAGCATTGTCGGTTCCCAAACCTGATGACATAAGATGGTACTTCGAAGGTCGGGAGATCAGTGTCATTCAAAATCCAGTAAGTATAATTACAATACAATAACACAAAACTAAAAACGATTACAAATGTGACAAGAGAAGTACAATAGGCAGCCTTATTGCTGAATAACAAAAGCAAAAGCAACAATTGCAAAAAAAGCAATAGCAATAATTAAAAAAAAAACAGCAACTATTAAGCAATAATTTTAAAAGCAACAGTAATTTATTTCGCACATTTTAAAACTTCTTGTTGAAACATATCAACAACAAACGTAAACATATCTACTATTAGTCCGCCCACAAAGGCTATTTCTTCGCCCAAGTATTTTATTTAATACCATTTGAAGAAAATCTAAAATAACGTCTAGAAAAAGAAACTTGAGACCAAGTATCCAAGAGTACATGTCTGGTGCATGGAGATTGATTGTACACACATATTAAATTTCTGCCTTGCTCTAACCGGGAACCGGGAAGCCTAAAATAGCACTGTGATTTAAAACTCCTCGAAACCCGAACATTAAATGAGTAACAATACATCAGCTGAACTTTTTAATATTCTTCCCAGGACTACGCAACACTAGAAGAGACCTTACCAGATGGTATCGTAAAGTCCAGCCTGGTCATCAGAGCCAGCCAATCAAAGCACTATGGCATGTACAACTGCAGTGTCACCAACGAATATGGGAACGACAATGCAGCTATCACTTTGAAACCCATCAGTAAGTTTATTATTTATTGCATTTTTTTAATACCTATCTATCATGATTTATTGCTTTACCTACCCAACCAATTTGTGAAATATTAATTCACATCTTTTAGACATGTTAATGTTTACGTTTTAGAAAGACATAGCTTCACTTAAAAGCCTCTTATTGACCTAAACCCGTAATTTAGTAGTAGTTTTGCCACTTCTTAATAACTAAACTGTTTGAGAACAGTAACTTTTATTGTCTATCGTATAAGTTGTGGATTGACTATCAGACCTTCACCACTGGCGCGTCTATATGTGGTCGAAGCCTTTACAATTTTCATTTACAAAAATAATCATTTCTTTCACAGAAACCCTTCCACTCTTCATCATCCTTATCGGCGTGACTTCCGGCATCATTTTGTTCTCCGCTTTCATCGTTCTGGTGGTCCTCTGTCATAGAAGAAGAAGAAACAACTCCAAACAAGTCTGTGAGAAACCTGACGTCACTGTGACGTCAGGAGACATGTATAAGGAGAGCGATAGGAGTTCCAATATCAGTGATCTTAAGCTTCAATTGCCGCATAGCGACGGGACGTATGAGTTGGTGAGTTAGATCTTTGGCATTGTTTGCTGTTAAGAACTGAGTCATTTTCCGTACAGTTAGTAGATATGACTATGAGAGATTAGTTTCTCTGTCAATTTCTTCCTTAGTAAATTCATTAACGTTTTTATTTTTTGTGGTTTCTTTAAACTTCGTTTTTTATTCAAATGTTTTACAAGACTTCTCGTATCTTGTATATAAAAGATGTCCTTAAAGAACTGTATGTGTATAATAATGTTTTTTTGTTAGTACTTATAGTGTTAGTAGGCTACATTTCAAACAATCCGATTCTAGTTTAGCCATGAATATTAATAGACTCTCAAGACTTTCTTCATTGAATTTAGCAACTGAAAATTTAATTTTCTAAACCAGTTTCAATTCTAATTGTACGCAGATTATACCGAAATTATTAATTCTGTAAGTTACCCGAATAAAATAAAATCTTAGAAGTCAATTTGGTTACACCAATTACTACAGAACAGCTGGGTCGATTCACATATGACCATCGATTGGTGTGTCCTATTCAAATAACAACTATTAGTATATTATGTATACATATTTAATAATAAACATTTTATCAATCATTATGACATGTACGTTTGTGTTTATCTTGAGTGATGATGAGAGGCGACTGATTCGGGAAAATCTATTCGAGTTTTTTGTCCATATATTTTGAGCATTCTTTTCTGAACGTTAAATATGTCACCAGGACTACACCAGCTCAGATCGTTCAGACACCAAGATCCCTGCCGGTCTACCGCTGGCTGGTCCCGTTCATCTGCCGAACATGCGTCACGATGACCCTCTCCTGCAGTTCCGATACAGCAACGACTATTCGGACCCTACTTATAGTGACCCTTATTTTAAGGTAAACTATTATCTATACTACGGCACTTTAGTTTTAGATCCTCCTTGTACCTGCTCTGTGGTCTTCTTCTATCGTGTGAGTTGTGAGGTGGATTACCAGCCGCCAAAGGCCCCTGACATGGCTCATGTAACGACTACGTACTTACAGTAAGTAGTAACCGGGACCAACGGCTTAACGTGCAATCTGAAGCACGGATCGTCTTACTTTCGGAGAATCAGGTGATGAGCTTATAATGTCGTAACCAAACTAGGGATCACAAAGTGATTTTTGTGATATGTCCCCACCGGGATTCGAACCCAGGACCTCCGGATCGTGAACCCAACGCTTAACCACTAGACCACGGAGGCCGTTATTCTGTTTTACTCGGGGCTCTGTGGTTGTGTGTGTAATAAAGTGTTTATTCATTCATTCACTTTATTAAAGACTTTTTTCTTTTTGAAATCTGGTTTCACGTACTAATTGGTTACTTGACAGTTGTAATAATAACATAATGAAATATGTCGGATATGCTACTTTCTCCACCAACCCGCAGTGGAGCAGCGTGGTGGAGTAGGTATGCTCCATACCCCCTCCGGTTGATTGAGGGGAGGCTTGTGCCCAGCAGTGGGACGTATATAGGCAGTTTATGTTATGTTATGTTATGCTACTTTATCATTTAACGATAATTATCTCATAGCTTTTTTCTTAAGATATTTTTTTACTATTTTATTTTTACAAAATAAGAATGCAATTTTTTATCTGCGTATCGTCTTGAAGAATAGTCAAAACATCGTCTAATTTCTCTTTATCTTCTAAAACAGAATCCGAGTGGGTATGTGTATGACTACCCACAGGGATACGCGCCGCCTTCTCACTTGAGGGTACAGTCACCCACACAACTTGAAGTGCCTCAGGCGAACAGGTACGTATTGTTTGAAGATCAACTTTTGGGTTTAGAGTACCTTTGTGTTCTTTTATATTAAATAGGATTCGATTTTTGTTCCCGCGACCTTTACCAGATCGTCGGTCCACCTTGTAGCGGGCCTACCCACTGAGCGTCGTCCGACACGTGGTCGCCATTCGAGAACCTTTCCGCCCCAGCGGCCATCGGTTCTCCTCGCTATGTGTCCTGCCCACTGCCACTTCAGCTTATTGATTTTCATACAACATTGATTTGCCTAAAAAAAAGTAATGGTCTTTAATTTTGTTTCTACAGTCAATTTAATTAGTTACTACAACGATTTCAATGCACGCGCGAGAATACGCGCCACGAAGTCCCGTGGATTTCATTGGAACTAAATGACAAGTCATAATAATTCTATGTTGATACTGCGACGCCAGTGCAGCGGCCGCGGGACTTTGCGGCACGGACTCTTAAGACACTTGATCCCAGTGTTAAACGTAAATATTAGAGATGTGGCGTTAGCGTGGCTGAAGTTAGTGATGTTCGTAATCGATCGATTTCACTCCGTCTAACTTAACGCTACATACATAATGCCAGATCCTCTTTAACTTTGCTTAGTATACGGTATCACGCCTGTATCCCCGAAAGGGTAGGCAGAGTAGGTGAAAGGGTAGGCACTTCTTAAGATATCTTTAACTCCCATATAATCTCTATTACATCAAGCCTATTGCAATGTTTTGCTTACTGTTTTTTTTTATCCACAGGTCACTACAAGGGTCATTGACTCGCAGCATCGATACGACATCGACTCTGCCTCTATCGACAGGCAACGTGTCGCATAGTAACTCTCTGCAACGAACGAAGGGCGCGGATGAGACAGACGCCATTAATAACTTGGGGCTCCCTGTTGGTGGCGAAAGTGAGTATAAAGACAAGAAAAGAGTAAAAAGAGAGAGACAGAGCCTCTTTATTTTGATCAGAATAATAATAATGGTGAGCAACTTTCGCGAAGGCCGGTCATAGGATGGGTGACCACAAAAAAAAGTTTTCATCTCGAGCTCCTCCGTGCTTCGGAAGGCACGTTAAGCCGTTGGTCCCGGCTGAATTAGCAGTCGTTAATAACTATCAATCCGCACTGGGCCCGCGTGATGGTTTAAGGCCCGATCTCCCTATCCATCCATAGGGAAGGCCCGTGCCCCAGCAGTGGGGACGTTAATGGGCTGATGATGATTAATAATGGGTGGAAGTTGTAATTGTACCATGGGGTAATAAAAAGGGTCCGAAAACAAAGATAAAAGACGCATAATTATGTCTGTTATGCATGAAATTAGAAGTTTAAACGGAGAAAAAACTTAACAACGCCATCTATCGTGTTTTATGTGTGTTTTTGCCGATTGGAAAGTTCCTCATTTGAATATGGCCGTAAGCTTATAAGCTTTTGTGTGTATGTGTATGTGTTAATGAACCATGTTTGTTCCAGCACCACCAACGCCCATTTACGCCCAGCCCAATAATCCGAAAAACGCAGGCGTGGACTTAAGATATGCAGCCACTTATGGCAACCCATATCTACGGAATAGTTCACTGGGTAAGTTCAATTATATAATTATAACACTATTTAAGATTTGTAACGTACTTCCTGTTAGCCTAAAGCACACCTATTTATTAATACTAAATAACCATAGCAATCCAGACCATATAAAACTTGTTGAGCATGGCCAGTGTACGCGGACCTTGTCGACGGGCAGGTATGTTGTACCACGAGTCAACAACTACTTTGGTGACAGAACACTCCGTAAACGAATACCGTATCTGTACAACATGCTACCGGTCGACATACGTCAGGTGTGCAATATAAATAAATTTAATAAATCTTTATTTAAACATCTTATGAAAAAGATCTCTTAGCTTTAAGTTAACTGTAAGTATTTTAAGACATAATAACTAAGCGAACTCCACTCCCACAGACAAACCGAGGAATTGGTTTTGTGGGGTTTTAGTGTAACAAAATTTTCTGTATTTTTTATGAAAAATAAGTATTTTACTTACTTACTACTTAATTATAAATTTATTAGAATTTCATATAATATTACATGCAGTTTTTTTTTATATCCGTGGTAGCCCATTTGTAAGAACACTTGACTCTCTAAGGACGCAAGTTCAAATTCAGCACGGGCCTAAACCTATGATTTCCGAAATCGTTTTTCAAATTCATATTTGGATCATAAATGATTATGAGTTGCTCAGTAGATCTTACTGAACATTTTCTAAGGACATCTCCAATTTGATCAACGTACGTCCTTCTAGGTTTTTCTCTGCCAGCCCTACCACCAACCTTCGCTTTATATACTGCTTTCGTAATAATTTTATCCTTCATCCGCTCTACGTGTCCAAACCAATTTAATATTCCCTTCTCAATCTTAGTCACTATGTCGTCTTTTTCACCACATCTCAATAAATAAATTATCGACTTATAAAACCTGTACCTGGAGACTGCCCTGCAGTGGGACGTATATATGCTGTTTATGTATGTTATCGACTTAAATAAGGACGCATTCCTTGTCTTTGTAAGGTTCACCATATCCACCTTAAGCCTGCATCAGTGGATACAAGTTGTTTTCAATTACTAAATTGCGACCGTGCCCACACTCTCAGGGATTACGACCGTGAGTTTACGTATGTATGTATCAATAAGCGTCATCATCATCAGCCCATTAACGTCCCCACTGCTGGGGCACGGGCCTTCCCTATGGATGGATAGGGAGATCGGGCCTTAAACCACCACGCGGGCCCAGTGCGGATTGGTGGTTATTAACGACTGCTAATGCAGCCGGGACCAATGAGTTAACGTGCCTTCCGAAGCACGGAGGAGCTCGAAATGAAAACTTTTTTTTTTTGTGGTCACTGTGGCTGTGGTCAATTAATTAATTATGCAATTAAAACCAGGTGGCGATGCATTCTCAATTTGCTTATTTCATTATTTAAGTTTACTAGTAAATACACTGAGAAGATTTATTGCAAACTGTTTTCGCTGATCTCATTGTGATAATAAAATTAAATATTTACGGCCTCTGTGGTCCAGTGGTTGAGCGTTGGCTCATGATCCGAAGGTCCCGGGTTCGAATCCTACTGGGGGAGACACATCACGACACGAAAATCACTTTGCGATCCCTAGTTTGATTAGGAAATTACAGGCTGATTGTCAGAAAGTAAGATGATCCGTGCTTCGGAAGACTTGTTAAGCGGGACCAACAGGTCCCGGTTACTACTTACTGATGTAGATAATCGTTACATGAACCATGTCAGGGGCCTTTGGCGGCTCAGTAATAACCCTGGCACCAGGGTTGACGAGGTTGGTTCATGCACCCCACAACCCACACGATAGCAGCTTTGGACTACCAACATAGAGCAACACGGGTCTCCTTGGACCGGAGGGGAGTAGCCATAGCGTTAGTTGTCCATAAAATAGTTTCTGCTACTTTTCGCGGGGCGGGAAGGCGGCCACGTCACATTATGGTTGTATCAAGTGTCGATAAAAGGACCGTCGATAAATTCAATCATTCGTTTACGGAAATCAGGCTAACCTGCTGGCTAGGGACATCTAGAAGATATGAATGCATGGGATTAGCTGTCTGGAAACTGATAGTAGGCAGCCAAATTACTGAATTGTATAACAGAATTTTATGTTTTTTTTAAAAATTGTCTAGGGCCCTGTTCCCAGGTTTTTGCTCCGGCTATACAGGTTGTGAGAAGCTGCAGTAGTTTTAGGCGGATGAGACGTTAGTTATGTATAAAATGACGATTCAAAGTGTAACTATGTTACCTACTGAATAAAGATACGAGTATTTTTAAATTTGAATTAAAATATGTATCCCTGCGTATGTCTACGGGAACCCGTGTTGCTTTTTGACTCCCAAAATAATTATAGCTGATTATACGTCCCAGTGCTAAGTACAGACCTTCCCACAAGCAACCAATAAAGTGGGTAGATAAAGATGTGATCGAGTTCTTTTTCGCTGTCTCGCGGATCCCTAAAGAAGCAATAAATATGTAAATTTTAATCCGTACTCCACAAAAGATCTAATTAAGCGACTACACATGGATTTAAATTCTCTTACTGCTTTTTTTTCCATTTAACTTTAAATCTTTAAGTTTTACCATGGCAGTAGTAATTAATTGTATTATGTGCTGCTGATTTATTATAATTAGTTTTTATACTTGACATTTTAAGGTAATTGTACGTATATACTAGCAACATTTTAACCTTGATAAAGTAATATAATTTAAGTAACTTTTTTACGTCTTGTGTGGCATATGTGCAATTAGAAAAAAGAAACACAAAATCCTCCCCTTTTCAGTTATATTCTGGAGCTTAAAGTACATTAAAGACAACAGGCCTGAGGGTGCCCAGTTGGGCGCGAACCGTCGTCTAAGAGGATATTTGAAAGAATTAATCGACTCTAGTGGGTCGATAGTGATCAGCGCTCAGTTGCGAGCTGATTGGCCGCCTCTATGGCTAGAGTAATCGTGTCGTCGGGATATATTACGTCATTCGGGCGCCAATACTTTTCAGTATCGTCCTTAAGCGGGATGTATTCGGAAGCCGCACCTACCAGGGGAACAATTCATAGTCAAACTATTGATTGTTTGGCAATAATTGTTTATGGTTTATTTGCAAAAAAAGGAGATATGAATGCATGGGATTAACTGTCTGAATTTGTATTTGTATAATTTTATTATGTTTGTTTCAGGTTATGGCAACCAAGTGCACACAGCTAAGCCCGCCGCGACTCCCGCGCCACCGCCCTACTCCGCAGTTAGGAGTTCCGTGGTCATACCCTCAGGTGAGTCTTATTATTTGGAGCCGCTTTAGAGACAAATCAAATCAAAATCTGTATTGCTTTTCCAAGTGGTACATGGATATGGTACATTGTTATTACAAATATAATATTATTAAAATATCTAAGTATACAGGTATATAAATAAAATTATAGATATATAAAATATTATAATAATCTTGAATTGAATATAAGCTCTTTTGTATGAGATATGTTTTAAACTTTTTAATAAATATTCAGGGTGTTAGTGATATCGTAACGAATACTGAGGGGATGATTCAGACCATGATTCTGTGTTCATATCAAGTGAAATTTGTTGTCGGACTTTCATCACATCACTAATTTAAGAGCCACGCTCTTGTCGGTGTAGCATTCTCCATGCTACTTTTTAGGGACAAATAGGGCAGTGGTTTCCCTCTTGCCTTCTGTCGAACTTTAGAGATCACATATAAATAATATTTTCTTAACAAAGAAAAAAAAAACACAAAAAGCTTGGTGAGGTGTGGGTACTTAGTTCATCTTGCGACGGATGTACCTCTGTTTACCCCAATTGGGTTATAGTCGTGAGTTCATGTTATGTTATTTTTTTAAGTACCTAACCAAACCTTCCGAAGCACGGATCTTACTGTTCCGACAATTAGGTTATCAGCCTGTATTGTTTTAACCGAACTAGGGGTAAAAAAGTGATTTTTGTGATATGTCCCGACCGGGATTCATTTGAAACAGGCGTTTGAGGCCTTTATATAACTTAAAGTAACATAACATAGCGTTACTCCTGTATTCCTGAAAGGGTAGGCAGATGTGTATAGTACTACTACAACCACTCCTCTCCGGCTGTATTTACTTCCGAAGTACAAACTGTAACAATAGCTGAATATTGCATTGAGACAAACCTGCAAGGTTTAGCAATGCGATTCAATTGTATTCATACATACATAACATAAACAGCCTATATATACGTCCCACTGCTGGACACAGGCCTCTCCTCAATCAACCGGAGGGGGTATGGAGCATACTCCACCACGCTGCTCCACTGCGGGTTGGTGGAGGTGTTTTTACGGCTAATAGCCGGGACCAACGGCTTAACGTGCCCTCCGAAGCACGGAATCATCTTACTTTTTCGGATAATCAAGTGATTCAAGCCTGAAAAGTCCTTACCAAACAAAGGACAGTCTCACAAAGTGATTTCGACAATGTCCCCATCGGGAATCGAACACGGACCTCCAGATCGTGAGCCTAACGCTCTAACCACTAGACCACGGAGGCTGTTCAATTGTATTCAAAAAAAAAACTTGCATCTCGCATGTAAAAGAGCGTGAGCCATTGTTATTAACGGGGCACAAATCCTGGAAACCAGGTGATATCAATTACCTATAATCCAATCATGAATTCAAACTCATAAAAACGTATTCAATGGCTTAGAACCCGAACCTATAAAGAATGCCAATTTAACTAATTAAAAAGACTTAAGTGATAATTTTATTCAACACTTTAGATGTAGGTTTCTATTTAAAATTAAAGAAAATAAATCAATTGACTGATTTATTCATTTCAACTTGGTCTATAAATACACTAAAGTATTCGCTAATTACCTTAACAAGCACTTCTGAGGCAAACACGATCAAATTTGCCAATTACGACTTGAACATGCTAAACAAATGACTTGTCTCCAAAGAACATTACATTTGAATAAGCTTTTCAAAAGATAAAAGATTTAGAGTAATTGGTGTAATTTTTCACAGGTAATGGCAGTCAACCTTCGCAGGCGACGCATGTATAGCAAAGGAGTAAAGTTAGACTTGTATAAATTATACTGTATTAGTAATAGGAAATAATAAAACTCTTTAAAAATGTGCGCGTTAATTTGACCACAAAGGAGACTCTTAAACACATAACACCACAGAATAATGATCAATTTGTTGGTGATACTTAAGCGTTTGTAATAATTATTTCGTGCGTGATTTTAGGATCTGTTAAAGAGACGTTAAGACATAACTAAGTAGTGTTGTCCTAAATGACAAACAATATTAGAAATATACTTGAAGATGTTCTAAATAAATCGCTTGAAAATGTAGTCGTTAAGTTTGCCACTAAGAAGACTAACTTAAGGGGTCACTTAAACATGAGACGACAGAATAATGATTAATTTGTTTGTGATAGGTACTTAAGCGTTGGTAATAATTCCTTAGTTAAATGTCTTAAAGTCCCTTAAGAGATCCTAAAATCGTACTAAGAACTGAACTGTTGTCATAAATGACAGATGATATTAAAAATATTCTTGGAGATGTTCTAAATGCAGGAATGAATAAACTAAGAGTTGAAGAAAAAACTCGAAGGTTATAATATATTTAAGGGAGTGTAATTTAATGACCCTCCGACTCTTGAAGTAAATTTTTGTAGTAAACGGTAAATTAATAGTACACCAATACTGTGAGGCAGATTATAGAAGATTATAGTTCTTCTTATCCTTTTAGGATTGTGATGGGAATAAAGGGGAAGACAAAGGAAGTGGTAAGTAATTACAAAAAAAATATTGAAAATTAAAAAATATTTTTTTGGAAATTCTTGTTAATCAATTATTATTTTGATGAAAATAATACTCATTTGATTATTGGTCACTTAATACAAACTATTTTAGTTCATAAACCAATACATTACTTATAATCCTTATATCTAATTTGTTGTTATCAACCTACCTGCAATTAGAGCGAGTATTGACTAGAACATGGGATTATTATATGCATCGAACAATACTGCAATTAAGCGGTTGAATTTGATTACAGAATTACATTATAACCATCTGAATACACCTGCAACAGTATTGCTTTTAGAGCAGATCATTTTCCGAGGTTTAGACGTATTATATATTTGAAAGAAAAAAAAAAGATATTAATAATGTTGGACGGCACATCACTACACACTTAAACGAAATCACAAAGAAGAAGAAACATTATAGATACATTTGAAATCTTCAATGATATTTGTGAAATGAACGAATTCAGAAAAGCAGTGTATTAAAATGCTGGTAACACTAGCAAACATTTAAAGAAAATAAACTTAAAGGATTAACATTAAAGACTTATCAGAAAGCCTGTAAGAATTATTCTTACGTAATGAGATGAGGCAATATGGAATTCATTAAAAGTCGACAAATATCTAATCATCATAATGATTATATTAATTTAACTTTCGCTTTCTGATGAGTATATAATGTTAACCCTGAAACGGCTAAATGCTGATGTAATATAAGATGTTCCTATAGATATTAAATGTATGACTGACAATGTAAATATTTCATATAAATGTTAAGCCACGAATGTATATTATCAGGTCTTTACACACATAAATATTATTGAGTCTATTTTATCAAAGGTATTTGATTGGTAATTTATTGAGCGTGTAAGGCCCTTTTTTTGCTTTAATCTCATGTCAAAGATTGATATTTCTGTTTGCCATAAATGTTTATAAGACGATTGAACGTGGAAAATGGGATAAATAAGATACCCAGGAACTGGGGGTTTATACCTAATATTCTTAATGAAATGAAATTTCTTGAAAATATAAAGATTAATATGATTGAATTGCTCAAGAAGTAATATGTATATATTTCAGATTTTCCAGAATAGAATAAATATAATAAATGTATGTACTAAGAATACAGACTGAAAATGATATTTTGTAAATTTTATATTAAAAATATTTAGTGTTTCCATTCATAGGTTCAATATTCTTTACAATAGACAAATTATTTAGATTTGTATATTGAAAAGAATAATCAGATTATATTTAATTAGATAACATAAATCTTAGAAAATGGTCAATAAGTTAGGAGAAAATCATAATTTTCTGTGATAATACATAGTATCGAGAAATTAGAACTGCATTTTAAACATAGTTTCCCGTACACCTTTTTAATAAATATGTGTGAATATCATATTGATGGAATTACGATTTAATCATGAATTTTGTGTGCCACCCTAAACTTTATGCCTTATAAAATATGGTTTACAGGTATCTTTGCTTATTTTTAATTTAATTGTAAAAACTTCCATTATGCCTGTGTACCTCGCATTATTAATGTTTTCGTTGTCAAAAAAATATGAAAATGTATAAAAATATATTGCATGATACAGTGTTTTTGTTCTTTGCATGCCAGTATAATTTGCAGTTATTTTCGATATATACGTTCTCAGAATAAAACTTTGACTTTATATTTGGTTATTTTATTTACCAAATCCTATAAACATAGACGACTTTTTCCCAAATAAATGATTAGCACGACGTTTGAACACATTTTTGTAAGATAAATAAAAGAACGGTCCTAATATCGTTCCTTGAGGTACACACTGATTTCTTAAGCCTTCAATCCAAAGAACCACGAAGGCCGTTAGCAAGTTTTTTATAAAATAATAATCTATCCATCGTGGAAGTTTCTAGCCTCCACCCACTAACATATAAATCAAGTATGGTATCTATCATTAGTGAAGAGAGTCATCAAAAGCTCGTTTTCAGTTTTTTCGGTTCTGAGGTGAAACTCAGAAGATGAAGACGTGATAGTCGGCAATTTACTATATTGAAGGGTAATGGTTGTGCGATAGTGGCGAGGAGATTTTATCGCTTTTTGTTGGGTCAGTATGTTACTATAGACATTAAGTTAGTAGAGAAAATTGTTTTGTTTGCCAAAAAGTTTTAATAACTTACGAGCCATGCGTGTTTCTAAGGAACATTATAATGGCTGTTAGCATGTTATACTGAGTGTGCTGTTTGAAAAGTCAATATCAACTTTCAACGGCTAATGAGATATTTTTACAGCAATTCTAAGATAAAATCAAACATGATATCCATCACGAAATTGTCGTTGAAATCACGAAATTGTCGTCCGATATTTTAGGGGTCCATTTTGTTGAGATAATGTAAAACAATGATTTTGCAAGGTTTTTAAAAGTAGCGAGTTGGTTATCAGCTATGTCATGGAAGTTGAAGATGAAAACGATAATTGATTAAACTTGACATGTTACAGTAAAATAGTGGCTTTAATACACCGAAACAAACCCTTTTTTAACTTTAGCGGTGTTATTATAATTGTTATGATATTTTTAATTGTACTTATATATTTTTTAAAGGTTGGAATAAAGAATAATACTATATAACTACCTATAGAACAGTAACTCTTCGTCCCGCACCAATTCGTATCGAACGCCGACGTCTTAAATGGCCGTAAGTCGCTAAGGAGTAAGGGAGAGAGCACGTAGATGTGTCTCATTCGCACTTACGCGATAGGCGGAAAACGGTAACAATGAGATTTTCGTAGTATTCGGGGTGAGTTTTAAGTCACAAGATTTGATTTGAGATTTAAGAAAGTAAAGAAACAGGTTTGTGAGAGTCGCAATAAGTAGAATATAAAGCTATACTTAGACTTTATGATAAATAATCTTTGTTAAAAATAGACACGGAACCCGCATGCTCTTCTAACCAATAAGTAAGACTCGGAGATGCATTGCTAACCCGTCTGTCAACATTTCTGAGGTCTAACCACAAACCCATATTGTGGTTATAGACCAGCTCAATATGAAAGCTGAGAACTTAAGGTAGTTATTCCGAGTATACGTTTCCAAAAGGAAAGCCTTTGTGGTATCTGACTGGAGTTACGAATCTACGATAGGATGGTAAGGTAAATCAAAAGGCCCTTTTTCACTTGGATACCATGTGCCACGGACAAGCGCCATCTAGCGCATATTTTACGAACCAATTAGTTCGTTTACGATGTCAATGACAAAGATATTTGAAAATGTAAAGTTAACCAAAAAATCTAACAGATGTCGCTAATAACTGACGCCAAAAAAGAAGATTACCAAGATGGAGTGATGACGGAGCACGGATTTAATTTTCTGCTCCCGATTAATATTATTACAACAAACTAAAAACAACCATTTATACCAGTATTATTTAAGGCCTTAATGATGATAAATAAATAATAATTAAATAATAATAATAAACCAATTTTGCGCCACTAACTTCGCTAGCTTCGGGAAACTATTCGAGATTACGTTGCCAGCAACAAGTTGTTTGAAAATCAGATGACCTTTATTAGAACTGCATACATTTTCCTTGCCGTTCTAAGACCTGAGTGGCGTCACTGAGTGAAAAGAGGGGTAGGCAACTTCGAGAAAAATCGTCGGAAAGAGCTCAACGATCGCCAAACATGAAAGAATCGTCTCAAACCTATTGCTACACTTTCAACTCGGATGGACATTTAAGTATTCTGCCTCCAATGTGACCGGGTGTTCAAGATAAAGTTCGGATTTGCGAGCGCACGAGAGAAAAGACAAGGAGAGTTATAACATTGTACATTTTCCTAGTAAGAAAGGGCCTTTAGCGTCTTCATCTTTAACAAGTAGCTACTTAGTTTATACTATTATTAATAACATGATATTATTAAGTGCTAAAGGCGTTTCTCGGTTGGCTATATGGGTTTCCTCACGATATTTTCCTTCACTATTGAGCACGCGATAATCATTTACGATCTAAACATGAACTTTAAAACAAACTCAAAATCATTGGATGAGAACCGTACTGGGATTCAAACCTGCGACTTCACAGTTACAGTCAAGCGTTCTTCTGTAACATGCTTCTGTACTTGGGTACATGTATTATAACATCATTATTTAGCATTATCCTGTTTTCACAGGGTCTGCTTACCTAACATCAACATTTGACAGATCCGGATTTTACAGAAGCTACTGCCTGACTGACTCTCCTCCTGTCAACTTTTAATATAACATTCACACAGGCCTGTCTCCCTTTCTTCCAGTCATCCCGGTCTTAGGCTAATAATAATATCATCACCAGCCCATTAACGTCCCCACTGCTGGGGCACGGGCCTTCCCTATGGATGGATAGGGAGATCGGGCCTTAAACCACCACGCGGGCCCAGTGCGGATTGGTGGTTATTAACGACTGCTAATGCAGCCGGGACCAACGGCTTAACGTGCCTTCCGAAGCGCGGAGGAGCTCGAGATAAAAACTTTTTTTTTTTGTGGTCACCCATCCTTTGACCGGCCTCTGCGAAAGTTACTTTACTTCAACATTCGCAGATCGAGCGTGTTTACCGCTGCGCCACCGAGCTCCTCAATCCTCAAATAATAATATAAATGTTATTAAAAACAAAGAACAATTGCTTAGCCCGAAAATTCAAACTTACTGTTACTTACTGTTACTGTTGGTATAAATGGTTGTTTTTACATCAGATAAAGAATTGTGAACAATTTGTATTGACATCCCATTCTTCTTATTAAAACATCAGCTAACATGCAGCAATCAAATCCGAAAATATCTTTATTCAGTAGGTAATATAGTTACACTTTGAATCGTCATTACATAACGAACGTCTCATACGCCTAAAACTACTGCAGCTTCTCACAACCTGTATACCCGGGGAAAAGAAGCTACAAGAAAAACCTCGGAACAGGGCCATATACTTTCTAAAAATATATAATATATTGTTCTACAATTTCTATAGACATTCTATAGGCAATGAAATGTTCAAAACATACTCTTATAATATTAATAGGCTTTTCGTATATGTACCTCTCTTCCCCATTAGTCTTATAACAGTCGCGGTTATAAATATAACAGAATAAGGGCTATTACAGATGGTCTGTGTTTTAGCTGCAAAATTGCAGGAAGGATGTTTGTGCGGTTTGTCATCGAAGCGACTGCAATGCAACAGCTATAGAATGCAGATCGGTATTTAACTTCTTGAAGTTAATGTTGGAGCCCGATATAATGAAAATGTTATGATAGTAATAATTCCAAATGTAATCTAGCAATATGTTTGTTGTTTTGATGCCAATATGCCAACAACTACACAAAAATTACATACATACAAACTCACACTGGAAATCGCGGGCGGAACCACAAATGATCAAAGATAACTTGCAGCCACTATTGATACGAAGTCCTCAGATGGATATGATGAACCTTACGACGATAAGGTCCATCATGTTATGAAGGACACAAACCCTGTGTCGGATTTTACGACATGCCCAGGAAGACAAGCAGCTGAACACTCCCCGTCCAGCGAAGAAGTTACATCATCTTTGATACTTTGCAAAGTGATACATCTAAAAAAGCAATATCCCACACGTTACTAATACAAAAACTTAGTTATATCGGTATTCATGGCGATCTGCTGCGGTGGCTGGAGTCCTATCTTAGAGATCGTACTCAGGCTGTAGCTGTTAAAGGATTTATATCTAGCTTTATCCCGATTACTTCTGGTGTGCCACAGGGCTCTCACCTTGGACCCCTACTATTTAATATTTTCATAAACGATATTGCTGAGTGTTTTAATCACGCCAATATACTTTTATATGCAGATGATACAAAAATATTTTCTATTATAAAATCGGAGAAAGACTGTTACAATTTGCAAGCAGATCTCGATAGATTATACATATACTGCTCAAATAATAAACTACATCTAAATCAAGATAAATGTCACATAATAACATATACAAGAAAGAAAAAACCAGTTTCCTATACCTACAATTTTGATGGTAAAGCTCTGAGTAGAGTATCCGAGATGAGAGATTTGGGTGTAAATTTGGATAGCCAGCTGTTGTTTGATTCACACGTTAACAAAATTACTTCTAAAGCCTACAGAATGTTGGGTTTTATGTTTCGTCAAGGCAAAAATTTCAAAAAGGCCAAGACGCTGATTTTATTGTATAATTCACTTGTTCGATCGCAGCTAGAATATGCATCAACCGTTTGGAGTCCACAATACGCCAAGTATATTGACGCTGTAGAGAGAATTCAAAATAAATTTATTAGATGGTTAAAATTTAAATTTAAGAACCATAAATTTGAAAATATTGTATCTCTGGCAAAGCGAAGGGAACATAGAGATCAAATTTATTTATACAAAATTATTAATAATTTAATAGATTCCCCATACCTGGTTAGTCAGATTGCGTTTAGGTGCCCAGTTGCAAGATTGCGTTCAAATAGAATTTTTTCTATTCCCAATGCAGCCACCAATTACGCCAGAAATAGATTTATTGTACGAGCATGTTTAAACTATGATGGATTTTATGGTGATATAGATATATTTTCTAGTAAGGTAAATGCCTTTATCAATGCTGTAAAACAATGTAGCTGAAATGATTAAAACATGTAATAGATAGATATATAATGAATGCTTAGATATAGAGGGATTGTTTACAGACGTTTCTTTTTGTACCTATTAATTTAATTCTTGGGCCTAACAGTATAACTTAATATAATTTATAGACTAGTTCACCGCAATTTGCAACGAAATATAATATATGTTAGATACATCGGTGGAAACTGCTTTGGCTTAATGTGTTTAATTATAAGTTTATATCTTTAAGTATCTATTGTGTAAGCTGTTTGTTTCCTTAATAAAGAAAAATAAAAATAAAATAAAAAAATATTGCTATTTGACATAAAATTTGCTATTTGGCAATGTTAAAATGCAATATTGTTTTTTTAGATGGATTTCTTCGACGAGGACTATTTAATCCCCCAGGTGTAATTAACTTATTTTATCTAGGCTCTAGGTTCAAGTATAGTTAATTTATTAAGTTCTTTATTCAGTCCGTTTGTACTAGTCCTAACATACCTACCATTTTATATACTCCAATAACACATATTAAGGTGACTCGCACTCAAGTACCGACATATTTTGTTTTACTATCATAACCTTTTTCATGACGGTATTCGGTCCCGTAAGATGTCATACGGCGAAATAACACGGTATTACGACTGTAAAAGTACCCCACAACACAAATATTTGTCGATACTATACTTTCGGCCATCTTTGGATAATAAAAGTGGTGACATAAACTCAATAGTTTACTGGATGTGGCTTAAAGCTTTTTTTATGACGTGACTTATTGTAGATTTGCCGCAGATGGCATTAACTACTTTGCCGGATAAATGGGAAACGTTGAAGGCTCTCACCCGGTACAACATTTAAGACAACACGCTTGAGGGTGCCCAGTTGGGCGCGAACCTCGGCTCAGGACGTCCTCTGAGAGGAAAAATATAATAAAATATAATCGACTCTAATGGGTCGATAGCGATAAGCGCTGATTGAGGGAAATCGTCGACCACGACGGCGGGGTCGGTATCGGGGTCCTGAAGTTGTGGTTTAAAGCGTTATTACTACTATTAAAGCAAATTACTACTTCATCACAATGTTGCTTACTATTAAGACTCAATACTTTTTTGTGACGAATTATACTAGTTCTATTTGCGAGAACCTTAAATTGGTTCTGAGGTTGTTATTCCAGTCTATAATTTGTTTTTGAAAAATCATGGTTCTCCAAGAATTAATTTTTTTTTTCTTTCGTTAGAGCCTGGCAGTTGAGCGTTAAATTGTATCTATGGATTCGATAAAGTGTAAAAAAATCCAACTAAGTACACATTCATATATATATATATATATATATATATATATATATATGGACATAACATTTTTACACTGATGTAGAAATGTTGTCAACTACTGGAAAAGACATTATTTAAAATTTGATTGAATTCGGAATCTAAAACACGGGTAGTAATTTAAATACATTGATTTATATGGAGTAAAGCGAAAGTGAGAATCAGCTATTTATATATATATATATATATATATATATATATATATATATATATATATATATATAAATATATATATATATATATATAATATATATTTAAATAATGTCTTTTCCAGTAGTTGACAACATTTCTACATCAGTGTAAAAATGTTATGTCCACACAATAAAAGCGGTATCATATAACTGACGACATCAGCTCTGTATTTAGCAGAGCATAGTGTGATATTACTGGTACAAGTCATAACTTCATACCACACGGTATGGCAATGTAGGACAGAAGAGGCGAGTCACAGGGACTGTAACCTAGAACCTGACAGAGGGCAGCAGTAACTGTCAGTACTATTCAAAGGCGGAGGACAGGAGTCCTAAGTACAACTTTGAAATAGACTACTCTGGGCGCCATCTCACTTGCGTCATACAAAATACTGCGGAGCGGAAGGCAAGAGGGAAATCACTGCCCCATTTTTCCCTTCTTCTATGGTGTAGGTTATGAGGTGGATAACCAACCTCATCAACCCTGATGTCACGGTTACTATTGAGCTGGCAAAGGCCCTTGACATGACTCATGTAACGACTACGTACTTACATCAGTAAGTAGTAACCGGGACCGACGGATTAACGTGCCTTCCGAAGCACGGATCGTCTTACTTTCGGACAATCAGGTGATCAGCCTGTAATTTACTAACCAAACTAGGGATCACAAAGTGATTTTTGTGATATGTCCCCACTGGGATTTAAATCCAGGACTTACGGATCGACCCAATGCTCAACCACTGGACCACGGAGGCCGTTAAAAGTATGCTGCCCTAAAGAGTAGCATGGAGAATGCTACACCGACAAGAGCGTGGCTCTTAAATTAGTGATGATGAATACTTGCAGTATCCGAGCTGAGCCACATAATATGCGATGACATATGCTTCGTTATTATGAACCCGCCCTGAACGCAGCAATGTTAATTTGTTACCACAATGTTAATTGAGATGGGGTTATGCGCGAAGTGTTGAAGAGTTTCAGTAAATATGATGGATTTTGAGGCCCTCGTGGCTCATTGAGAGTGCTCGTGGCTTGGTTTAAAAGGTCAGATTGAATACTGAATCCAAAATTTATTTTAGACTAGCTTCTTGCCCTCACATATGGCAATGAAACATGGCCGCTCACGAAAGAGCACATTTATAAAATAAGAGTGGCACAACGGGCTATAGTGCGCGCCATGTTAGGTATCCACCTGGTAGATCGTATACCAAACGTCGGAATTCGGCAATGCACTAAAGTCGAAGATGAACAGGACACTTGGCAAGACGGAAATATAACAGATGGACTAAGGCTGTTACTGAATGGTGGCCAAGGCAGACCACCAGCCCGGTGGTCGGATGACATTGTGAGGTATGCCGGAAAGCAACGGATGAGACTTGCACAGGACCGGAAAGGAGGGCGTGAAACAGAGGAGGCCTATACCTAGCAGTGAGTGGATACAGGCTGAGTAAATAGATAGTTTCCTGCCCGAGAATTTGGTATAATTCCACTTGATATTAACTCAGAATCGTGACGAGCTGCATCATCCACCTCAGTGTTCGGTACGATGAAATTAACACACTCAAAAAATGATAATTAAATGAAAAAAAATCAGACTCGGACGGGACTTGAACCCGAAGTTCTTTCCAAGCCAGCGGTTACCTAACCATTAACCACAAGCACCACTAGGTCCTCCTCGTGCCCATGCAAAAATCTTTCGATCTATGTAACGTCATAAAGCCAATCTGTATATTGTTATGATAAAAATTATCATCCCTAGCAATATGTTGTATGTATGTTGTTGTAATAATATAATATATAAAGATTACGCTCTTCAAAGCATTTTGTACATCTTTGTACACGTGCGGTTTGTGGATCAGCTTTACGAAGCGTATATACAGTGACCTGAGAGTGCAATACAACAATGCGTTCAGGGCGCTGCTGGGGCTGTCGCGACGCTGTAGCGCCTCCGGCATGTTCTGCGAGGCGCGTGTCGACGACTTCCACGCGATCATGCGTAAGCGCTGTGCGTCTCTGTTGCGCCGTGCGCGTGTCAGCCCCAACACCATACACCATCATGAGCGCATTGGTGGACCGGTACGACTCGCCGCTGCTGAACCGCTGGGTGCGATTGCACGCTGTTACAAAGCTGCCCGCGGCTTCGGTGATTCGGGCCGGTCTCATGTGTTTTATTTTTATGTTGTTCGTTTTTCAAATCTGTTACTAATACTAGGTTAAGCTTTTTGTTACTAACTAAATATGGACTAGTTTCCGAAATAAATATTTTGAATTTGAATTTGAATATCCTGTTTTTTTTCACAGGATCTGCTTACCTAACTTGAAGATTTGACAGATCCCGTTTTTTACAGAAACGACTGTCTGTCTGACCTTCCATCTCGCGCAGGGAATACCAATCCAATACAGGTTAAGTCACATACCTCCGAAAATGCATTTCTCCTGAATGTGAGTTTCCTCGTGTTTTCCTCCTTCGCTGAACACGTGAAAATAATTTATTATCCAAACATGAATTCGAAAACAAATTCGATTTAGGCCTGTAATGGATTCGAACCTGCGACCGCAAAGTGAGAGGCAAGCGTTCTACCAACTGGGCTACCACGGCATCACTCTGTATATAGTAAAAATATTATGAAATTTACTTGCTTCCACGACGAATAGAAGATGTTACTTTTTTAAAACTTGTCTCAGTTTTGCATAAAGCTTTCCATGTCGACATGTTGATTGAAGCCCGTCGCTCGAACGTGGACTGCTTCTTGTAAATAATTCAGCCGGCTAATCAATACTCATGACATGGAATTGAGTGTTTTATATGACGAGTTCTGGGTCATAAGTGATCATACCTACACAGTGTGTGAGAAACAGTGTGAAAACAGAAAGATGTGGTGTACAAGACGATATAGTGACTAATATTGAGACGAGAATGTTAACTTGGTTTGGACACTAGAGCGGATGAAGGATTGCGAAAGCAATATATAAAGCGAATGTTGGTAGGGTAGGGGTAGGGCTGGCAACCAATCAGCTCGCGACACCAAACACTTCAGGACCCTTGATACCGATCCCGCCGGCGTAGTCGACGATTTCCCTCAATCAGCGTTTATCGCTATCGACCCATTAGGGTCGATTAATTCTTTCAAATATTTTTCTTCTTAGACGACGCCTTGAGCCGAGATTCGCGCCTAACTGGGCACCCTCAAGCGTGTTGTCTTAAACGTTGTACCGGGTGAGAGCCTTCAGCGCTCCCCATTTGTCCGGCCAAGTAGTTAATGCCATCTGCGGCAAATCTACAATATGCGAGATGCGGCAAAATCTACGAGATGTCCTTTGATAAGTTTCAGTACGATCTACTCTGAACCGGCGTGCTTGTATGAAACGATTGATGAATGTGGTGGAAGCAAGAGAAGTCAAGATCTAAGAAAATGGAATTCTATAGACTCTGCGTACCCCGGTGGGAAATAGGCGTGGCCTTTTTAACCCGCCAGCATTACGTATCGACGTAAGCTGGGCTAACAGACGGAGGCAGGTAATCCTAATAACGATATCGAATCTGGACCCCGTCCAACTGCAACCGTCAACATGCGCTGAGCTCACATTAATTACTCCAATATACCTATGAGGAGCTCGGTGGCGCAGCGGTAAACGCGCTCGGTCTGTGATTGTTGAAGTTAAGCAACTTTCGCAAAGGCCGGTCATAGGATGGGTGACCACAAAAAAAAAGTTCTCATCTCGAGCTCCTCCGTGCTTCGGAAAGCACGTTAAGCCGTTGGTCCCGGCTGCATTAACAGTCGTTAATAACCATCAATCCGCACTGGGCCCGCGTGATGGTTTAAGGCCCGATCTCCCTATCCATCCATAGGGAAGGCCCGTGCCCCAGCAGTGGGGATGTTAATGGGCTGATGATGATGACCTATGCGCAGATTTATAGTTAAACTAGCTTTGGCCGCGGTTTCATCATCTTTGATCGTTGCATGATGCGAATTTAACATGAAAATACGTTCTGAGTTTATTATTCGGTCAGATCGTAGAATTTATTGTTTCATGATGTGTTCGACCATTTCATGAAATGGTCATATTTCATGAAATAGCCAACTTAGGTTGACCATATCGTTGAAACGTCAACGTTTAATGATAACATTTCAATCAACGTTTGGCTATATCGTTAATATAGGCGGTGTCCATGCGGTGTCCATGCGGTGTCCATGCGGTGTCCATGCGGTGTCCATGCGGTGTCCATGCTATGTGGTGTAATACAAATGCGAATAGTCGATTGATTTCATAGGTTCAAAATTATGTACCTATTCGATATGGAAAATTGTACAATTACATTGACGGTGCTCGAGAGGAGCTCGTTGGCGCAGCGGTAAACGCGCTCGGTCTGCGATTGTTGAAGTTAAGCAACTTTCGCAAAGGCCGGTCATAGGATGGGTGACCATAAAAAAAAAGTTTTCATCTGGAGCTCCTCCGTGCTTCGGAAGGCACGTTAAGCCGTTGGTCCCGGCTGCATTAGCAGTCGTCAATAACCATCAATCCGCACTGGGCCCGCGTGATGGTTTAAGGCCCGATCTCCCTATCCATCCATAGGGAAGGCCCGTGCCCCAGCAGTGGGGACGTTAATGGGCTGATGATGATGATGATGACATTGACGGTGTATAGTTTACCCACCCTCGTATATGTTTAAGTTCCATGTAATACAAAACAACGTAAAATCAATAATGACTATTAGCTTTTACTGCTTTAATTGTTTTGTTTGAATACCGGCTCGACCTCTAAGCCCCCGATTTCAACTACGTATATGAGTTTTAATTCTTGTTTGGTTTTACTTTGGGCTAGCTCAGTTGATAATAATAGTCGTAAGCATATTGTTATGTGTCATTACAAAGAGTAAACGTACTTGATACGATCTATTGACAGTTTTAACATTACCACTTGAGTACGATCCATACATACATAAACAGCCTACACACGACCCACTGCTGGGCACAGGCCTCCCCTCAATCAACCGGAGAGGGTATGGAGCATACTCCACTACGCTACTCGACTGCGGGTTGGTGGAGGTGTTTTTACGGCTAATAGCCGGGACCAATGGCTTAACGTGCACTCCGAAGCCCGGAATCATCTTACTTTTTCGGACAATCAGGTGATTCAAGCCTGAAAAGTCCTTACCAAACAAATGACAGTCTCAAAAAGTGATTTCGAAAATGTCCCCATTGGGAGTCGAACCCTGACCTCTAGATCGTGAGCCTGACGTTGTAACCACTAGACCACGGAGGCTGTTAAAGTATGCAAGATGCGACAAAAAATTGCGAAAATTTTCTTTGAGACACAAGTGAAATACACTTCTCATCAAAAAAATCGAAACACTTCCGTTTTCATTGTTTCTGTCCGAATTTAACACAAAAAAGAATTCATACGATGAAAAAAAATACATAAATGTATAGCTGGCAGTTTGGCCATTACAGTAATAAGCGAAAATTCTAAATTCAAAATTAGAATTTCATTTGTTTATCTTATAAACGAAATGAATCACTGTTTTGAGACAAATGTGTGTTTAGGGTTGGAGTACATTTAGCGTTTAAAAACTAAAAATTGGCGCCTATCCTTAAACTTTTTGATTTTTATTTCAATACTGTGACTTTGGGACGTCTGAAAAAAGGTTTTTTTTTCTAAAACGTATGGATACTTCGCCCACAGAAGCCGCCCAAGTTGTGGCATTGCTGGATTCTGGCCTTAGTCAGCGTGTTGTGGCTGCAAGACTGCATCTAAGCCTGTCATCTGTTCATAGAGTCTATAAACGTTATCGGGAGACTGGTTTGTTCACGCGCCGTTCAGGATCTGGCAGGAATCGGGTCACTTCTGAGCGAGATGATCGATTTATTGTAACAACTTCTTTAAGAAATCGACGCCTTAACGCTTTTCAACTGCAGCAGCGGCTTCGTGTTGTACGAAGGGTGGCTGTAAGTGACTCTACAATTAGAAGAAGGTTGAAGGATCGTGGACTGGTACCGCATAAGCCAGCAAATGGGCCGAAATTAACTGCAGACCATCGAAGAGCGCGCCTTAACTTTGCACGTGAGCACCTAAATTGGTCATACCTACAGTGGAGCAAAGTTCTCTTTTCTGATGAGTGTAAAATTATGCTGTATGGTAACGACGGAAGGAACAAGGTCTACAGAAGAGACGGAGAACGCTATGCACAATGCTGCATTGAAGAAAAGGTCAGCTATGGTGGCGGTTCTGTAGGTATGACCAATTTAGGTGCTCACGTGCAAAGTTAAGGCGCGCTCTTCGATGGTCTGCAGTTAATTTCGGCCCATTTGCTGGCTTATGCGGTACCAGTCCACGATCCTTCAACCTTCTTCTAATTGTAGAGTCACTTACAGCCACCCTTCGTACAACACGAAGCCGCTGCTGCAGTTGAAAAGCGTTAAGGCGTCGATTTCTTAAAGAAGTTGTTACAATAAATCGATCATCTCGCTCAGAAGTGACCCGATTCCTGCCAGATCCTGAACGGCGCGTGAACAAACCAGTCTCCCGATAACGTTTATAGACTCTATGAACAGATGACAGCCTTAGATGCAGTCTTGCAGCCACAACACGCTGACTAAGGCCAGAATCCAGCAATGCCACAACTTGGGCGGCTTCTGTGGGCGAAGTATCCATACGTTTTAGAAAAAAAACCTTTTTTCAGACGTCCCAAAGTCACAGTATTGAAATAAAAAACAAAAAGTTTAAGGATAGGCGCCAATTTTTAGTTTTTAAACGCTAAATGTACTCCAACCCTAAACACACATTTGTCTCAAAACAGTGATTCATTTCGTTTATAAGATAAACAAATGAAATTCTAATTTTGAATTTAGAATTTTCGCTTATTACTGTAATGGCCAAACTGCCAGCTATACATTTATGTATTTTTTTTCATCGTATGAATTCTTTTTTGTGTTAAATTCGGACAGAAACAATGAAAACGGAAGTGTTTCGATTTTTTTGATGAGAAGTGTATTTGTCCTAGTTTAGGAACGTCAAATGTTTGTAAGTACCTACTTTACTTAATTTTTAATGTAGTGCATCCACCATGTTCACACAAGCTAGAGTCGATGATTTCTATGCTATGATCAGGAAGAAAAATGCTTCCCTGATGTACAGGTTGCGGTCCAGTTCCAATGGCATTCTGAAGGCGTTGGCATGTAAATTGGAGCTGCCAATATGGAAACAATTTATGGGGGTGCTAATCGCTTCCTATTAAAATGAGATGTGTGTACTTTTATACATTGTTTTAAGTTTACGCGGTTATTATCATAATTAAAGCACATAATAACGGGTTCTTACCGCGTTTAAATGGGGATATGAGACTCCCGATATTTCGACATCGAAAACATAAACAAGCGGCAAAGAAAGAGGGTAGACAGATATGTCTGCCCTTAGAAAATTATGGATCTACCTACTCCACTCCAATCTCATCAGTCATCCCGTGATCATGGCACTTCCAACAGTGTCAAAATATCGGGAGTCTCATATCCCCATTTAAACGCGGTAAGAACCCGTTATTATGTGCTTTAATTGTGTGTACTTTTGATTAAGATTTACTAACCTTAGTGTTAAGTGTTTTTTGTATTTACTAACAATTGGGCCTGAGTTGTCAAAATAAACATAAACATTATTTTTATTTAATTTCTATGATTGCAAAAGGGTAAATTACTTAGCCACTATTAGGTGGAGACTTGTAATTAGCCCTTGGTTATTGTCTGGTAATTATTTTTAGAAAATGTATATGGCCGTAAGTCTTCCTGAAAATAAATAAATACTTCCGGTGAGTGCCCGAATATAAGTTACGTTGCACGAAACCAGAGCACGGATCACGGAAACACGGACTGCTCGCTCGCACGAACAAACCGACACAATATTCTAAACACGAATTCTATTTGCGACCGTTCAGTACAGAGTATGTTTGTTTTCAACGCAACAATTATGTTGCACATTTTGGGGAATTTCAGATAGGTTTCACATTCCGAGAATTTTTTTTAATTTCTGGCTTAGTACGGAATGTTCTTTTTGGCTTGTACCTAATATCGTGTTGCTTGTGAAGGACGATATACGATCCCGACGGCCCGATTACTCTACCCATAGAGGCGGCCAATCAGCTTGCGACACCAAACACTTCAGAACCCCGATAGCCAAGTAGTTAATGCCATCTGTGGCAAATCTACAATAAGTCACGTCATAAAAAAAAAACAGTGTTGATTGTGAGGTAAATTGGGTAGTTTCCTAGGTTAAAAATAAATTATGAAATTCTGATTACTAAATAAATATAGATCTAAAAGGTGACGAAAAACGTTATCTTTTTTCTATTTAACTTATTCATAAAAAAAATGTAATAATAAGTGAGACATTTTGTCACATTTTTCTATGACGTCACAGTGTGCAAATTCCATACTTACTAATTTTGTATTTCGACGTTTAGTAAAAAGTAACTGATTTGACTAATTGGAAACTACTCTATCTGTGCCCAGAAGTATTCAATCAATCAATCAATAGTATTATTCCCAGTGGTATTATTCCTTATTCTATTTATGCCCAGGGTATTACGCAATTTGCAAAGGATTATGACAATCGACGGTGACAGTGATAAAAATATTACTTCTTGTTAAGTTACAACATGACCAACGTCCGGCCTTAAGCGGCTCAATAGTTTTTTTTTTTTAATAGTCACACTAACACCAAGGTGATGAGGTCGGTCATTCACCTCATAACCCTTAGGAGAGAATTTTTTAAAATGTTACAAAATTAACTTTGTTTAGTTAACATTGCATGTTGATAAACCAGTTTTTTGAAAGTAAGATGATTCGTGCTTCGGAAGGCATGTTAAGCCGTTGGTGCCGGTTACTACTTACTGATGAAAGTTCGTAGTTACATGAGCCATGTCAGGGGTATTGGGCGGCTCAATAATAACCCTGACACTAGGGTTGGTGAGGTTCGTTATCAACTAAGCAACCAGCAGTAAGGTAACAGCTGATAGCATACAAGTTTTTTTAGGGTACGGTACCATAATTGTAAAAAAGGAACCCTTATGAGAGTATTTTATCCCAGAAAAGAAGGCAAATAAACACAAAATAAAACGGTAGGGACTTAATTATTATTTATAAAATTCCAACACGAATTTTTCATTTTATAAACACCCGAAATTAGCCTGGACTTTGTAATGTAAGGGGCTATTTACATTCCCTCCCCGGCGTTGCGGTTGAACAATTATTATGTTACAATGTGAAATCAACCTTCTACGGGTAAATATTTTAAAAGGCTCGCTTCTAGCTTTCATCCTTAACAATGAAATACGGGGAAAATTGCGGTAAATATTTTTAAGTCCATTGAATATATCTGATTCGCGCGGTCGTGAAAATGTTTTGTGTAAGATACTGTGATCTTGTGGTTCCTGTGCTTGTTTATAAATAGGAGAGCGCCGGTTTGTACCCCGGTACCGTACTTGCAATAATGAGTTATTAATTTATCTTAAAAGCAGTTTTCACTAATACAGTTGACTCGACCATTATAGGCGGCAATACGGCTCCCTATTTCGCCATAGAGGCAGCCAATCAGCTCGCGACACCAAACACTTTAGGACCCCGATACCACTAGATTTCCCTCATTCAGCGCTTATCGCTATCAACCCACTAGGGTCGATTAATTCTTTCAAATATTTTTCCTCTCAGACGACGCCCTGAGCCGAGGTTCGCGCCCAACTGGGCTCCCTCAGGCCTGTTGTCTTAAACATTGTACCGGGTGAGAGCCTTCAGCGCTCCCCATTTGTCCGGCCAAGTAGTTAATGCCATCTGCGGCAAATCTACAATAAGTCACGTCAAAAAAAAGGCTCCCTATTTAGTCTAACTTAAAGCTCAGTGTGGTGTGGGTTTTTAGTTCATTTTGCGATGGATTTATATTTGACTACTCCAATAAATATAATAATAATAATAGGCTATATAGGTGGCCCATCCAGTAAATGTCCAGTCACCGCCTTTTCATTCTATCTTTATTATTAACATTGGTCGAGACGCCATAGTCCTCCATAACCCCAGTATCCCGGTCCACTAACCCCACAATAGCCCAGTTCCCTTTGTTTCCATAATCTGCAATAGTCCTCCTACACGAACTGAGGATTGTCTTTGGGTGCACTCCCATAGTGCAAACAGGGATAATCGCCGGTTGGTGTCACACCACATCTAGATTGAATTGTCTTAAGGGGCTTCTACGTGTTGGCTTCGGCCCCACGAACGTACGGACTTTTGTAAAGTCCGGGACGCCATATGCCCGAGATGCTAAAAATATAAGAGAGAGACTAAAATATGAGAACGATATGCTTAGATATGGAAACGAAATACATAGGGTAATTCCGGGATAGACGGCCGTACGGGAGAGTTGGCCAGTGCCTAAAAATTGTACAAAGAATCGCTAGATGGCATAACCACGTACTCAGGTTGCTTGCCGAGGTGCGTAAGAACAAACGTACGCCAAAAGTTCCGCGAAAAAAAATGAAAATGTTATTAAAAACCTAATGTTTTGATTTGAATAATGCTAATTCTTTTTTAAGAGTTTACGTACGAAGTTGTGGTCATATTAGTTTTCAAAAATAACATGTTTTTTTTAGTATTTTTACCAGATAATGAACGGTGCTACATAATAAGCTCAAAACTACGGCATGGTTTTGCGTTTTTTTCACTTGGATGGTATGGCCATCTCTCCCGGATGATTAGGAGAGATGGCCTTGGTTTGTCAGTGACAGATGGCCATATGATTGTAGGGGATAAATTTTAATATTTTATTGTGATCGTTATTTTTTTAAATTTATTTCGTCAAAGAATGAACGCATATAACTCCAACACAAATTTTAAAAAATCTTTCTCCGATTCCTGAATGGTTAGAAGAGGTACGCAAACGAGCGAAGCAAGTTGGCAAAGTTCTCACTTCTGAGAATCATATTCATGTAAGAAAGTCTAAAGAAGAGGCTCGACTGCTCAAGGAACAAAAAAAAAGATTAAGAAGGAACAAGAAAGTAATAAAAAATACAATTAAAGGAAGGAAGGATCAAGACTAAGAAAGTAGAAAAGACTGATGATAGCAATAAAATGACTGACAAACCAAAAAATAAATTACCTCTTAAAAGAAAATCGACTAGGAAAATATCTAAAAGCAGCGATGACGAAGAAGAAGAGATAGTTTTAAATGATACAGATGAAAAGAGCGATATGAAAGAAGAAAACAATTGTGTAGGCTGTGGAAAAAAATATTAACAAACACAGCTAATCGAAGATTGGATTCAATGTGCCATTTGTTTTCAATGTGAATTGCACAGAATTTGATACCGTGTGCTCTAAATGCGGTCGATGCAAAAAAAGTCAGATGGCACAAAGTAAAGCTGTGTTAAAAATAAAAAAGTGAGATTTAGTACTGGCCATCTTACCCGTCCTACTATGGCCATCTCACCCTTAGTATCCGGGAGAGATGGCCAGAGCTGTTTTTTTTTTAAAGTTAGTTTTAAGGTTGAACTCTTTAAAAAATATCAATATTATATGTCACTTCCATAAGTTAAATGTTCAGAGTTTAATTAAAAGTACTGATTATCATAATGCATATTGTAGTTTAATTTTTATTAGGCTTCAAAAAAACTATGGCCATCTACCCCGGCTTTACCCTAATAATTACGTAGTCGGTCCCAAAGTTCTGTCACAGGCACATTATTTTTTAAATTTCGAACATGCTTTTACAAAAAATTTATGGCGTTCCATTTTTGAATGTTTGACAATTATTTTAAAACAAAAAATGATCATTTGCCGTGATTTATTACGATGGAGTGGACCTTGAAAGAAAACCGAATCGCAATTTTAGCGTTGCATCGCTGTGGACACTCGCCGAGTACCATTTTCAAGTTGCTCAAAAATTTGAAAATAACACTTAGGTTTGTGTATCGTACCATAAATAGGTATAATGAAGTCTCAAGTGTTGAGGACAAGAAAAGAACTGGCCGGCCTCGCTCCGCAAGAACACCAGCAGTGATCAAAGCGATAAAGGCGCGCATACGAAGAAATCCTGTCCGAAAACAGAAACTGATGGCTTTGCAGATGGGGGTCAGTAGAAAAACAGTCAAAAAGGTTTTAAACTAAGACCTTAAGTTGCGAGCATACAAGAAAAAGAGTGGACACTTACTTAATGCCCGCCTGAAAGCAATTAGACTCAAAAGATCCCGGTTGTTATTAAAACGGTACGCGAGAAACCGACACCGTGACATACTTTTTACAGACGAAAAAATTTTTGATATAGAAGAAAAGTACAATAAGCAAAACGATAGAGTGTACGCAGAGAACTCTGAAGAAGCAGGAAAAAAAGTTCCGCGGGTTCAACATGGGCATCATCCATCTTCAGTGATGGTCTGGTTAGGTGTCTCTTACTATGGGCCAACGGAGGTTCATTTCTGCGAAAAAGGTGTCAAAACCAGTGCAAAAGTGTACCAAGAGACGGTTTTGAATCGGCTTGTCAAAGATCTGCCCAACACGCTATTTTCAGGACATCATTTCGTGTTCCAGCAGGATTCTGCGCCTGCACACAAAGCCAAAACTACTCAAGCCTGGTTCGACCATCAAAAAATTGACTTTATTAGACACGAAGATTGGCCTTCCTATAGTCCGGACCTTAATCCTCTGGATTATAAAATTTGGCAGGTCTTAGAGAACAAGGTCTGTGCTAAACCCCACAAAAATTTGGCGAGCCTGAAGTCAGCCATAATTAAAGCCGTCGCTGAAATAGACATGAATATGGTGCGTGCTGCGATAGATGACTGGCCGCGGCGTTTGAGGGAAGTTATTAAAAACAAGGGAGGTCATTTCGAATAATTTTAAGTTATTTTCATTTCTTAATAAATATACTTTAAATTGATATATAAATTTTTATAAACTTATTGGTACTTTTTATTTTATCACTATTTTCATATATGACAGAACTTTGGGACCGACTACGTATATATAGTCGTAAGCTTAACCTGCAACCTGGAACCTGACAGAGGGCAGCAGTAATTGTCAATACTATTCAGAGGCGGAGGACAGGAGTAATAGTATGGCTTTATAATAGACTACTCTGGGCGCCATCCCACTTGCATCAGAGTACTGCGGGCCGGAAGACAAGAGGGAAACCACTGCCCTATTTTTCCCTAAAAAAGTAGCATTGAAAATGCTGCACCGACACGAGCGTGGCTCTTAAATTGATGATGATGATGAAGCTTATAATTATTATAGTATTAAATACAGCCGCACATATCGTAACAGCGTATGTATTTATCAGAGGAACTACAGAACTAATACTGCCGAGTCGCACCATTATTTACATGCTAAGTTTATTATTTAATCTATAAGTTTAAGTTTGGAGCTGGTAACCAACTCACTTGCCAAAGTTTTCAAGCCGCCCCAAGGCCTTTGACTTACTAGTCGTCCTACTAACTCACGTAAGTCAATGCTAAAGAGAATTAGTGCTTTCTTTTGGTGCGTACATTTCTCTAAAGGTTCGGTAGTTTTTGGAACTTTTTTATTTAGGTACTTACATAAGAGCTAGTAAGAGTAGGGGAAAAGACGCAAATGTAGAGAGTTATTGAGGACATAGAGGCAAGATAATTGAACACTTAATAAGGCACGACATCATCGTGCGCGGAAGTAAAAGTTTTCCTTCAAAACCCTTTAAAAACTGTCCATTGTAGTAATCGTCTATAACTTGGTTATGGTTCATTTTTCAAAAAACTTACAATAAATTGTGAATTAGAAACTACAATTCGATTTTCATCGCGGAGTGTGTGATTAGAAATATTTTGCAACTTTATATTAGTTACGCAACGAACACCAAATTGTCGTTGTAATGTGCAATGGTAGGTTTATTGGTGGTGCGTCCGTGGTATGAATAATTAGTAAAGGTTTACCTTATTTTAATAGTAGTATATACAATAGTATATAATAGTAGTATTCACGGTGTTACTGATATGGTAACGAATACTTGGGATGATTCAGACCATGATTCTGAATTGATATCCAGTGGAATTTCCAGTCGGAAAATTCATGAAAATGCTTGTGTTTTTTTATTATTTTCTGTTTCATACTTTTAATTCGAAATTTGAAAATTTGACTTCATATCAACTCAGAACCGTAGTCTGAATCATCTCTCAAAGTTTTCGTTACGATGTTACCTTCACCTTGTATAGAATTTGCTTTTGGTTTCATACAAGACCATTAACCCGGCCCGAACTCTATTGGCCGGTATTACGTATCGGCAGGGGACGGGACTTCACTTTATTAACGTTACTTACATGTAGTAGATTTTCACCACGACCAATAAACACATTGCGAAAAGATGACAGCTACAGCGGCACAGGCAGATACTTCGCCGTACAAAAGGTACTCGGTTTCCACGATCAAGCGGTCCCATCAAAACTGGAGCACCCTGTAGCACACTCCAGCTGAGCTTTTGTTCTTCACACTTCCCTTTTACCCTGCTTCTAGATTCTATAGCTATTTTTATCATGCAGCTTTTGTTTCGTTGTTAAGTTGAAATTGTTGATAGGCGCTGGGAAGCTGTGGTAGCCCAGTTGGTAGAAAGCTTGCTTATCACTTTTGAGGTCGCAGGTTAAAATCCCAGGCCTAGCATCTATTTTGAATCCAAGACAAACTTTTTACAAAGTACAAACTTCCTATAGAAATAGAAAATCACAAACCAAGTTTACGAAACGGAATTTTTCACTCCAAGACAAAACTCCAGAAACTAAAACAAACATAATCATTATCTACATCACTAATTTAAGAGCTTTAAAAGCTCTTGTCGGTGTAGCATTATAAATGCTATTTTTAAGGGAAAAATAGGACAGTAGTTTCCCTCTTGCCTTCCGCCCAACTAAGACAAAGTGGGTAAATCGTGCAATTTGTTCATTTTGCAAGTACAGGGATGATTGGTTTCATCGCTTAGCGTTTAATTATTTACCCTTTGTACAGGACTAGGTCATTTTCGATGCTACCCAGTAAAATGGTTCGATAGGGGTGGGATATTCGATATGCACAATGTTCATACAAATGGTGCAATACTTCGATTCAGGAAAACTTTTTTGATAAAAATATCATAAACAGCTTATATACGTCCCAATGCTGGGCAGAGACTTCCTCTCAATCAACCGGAGGAGCATACTATACTGCATATACCGCCCACATACTACTACTACACACACACTACACTACACTACACACACTATACACTGCATATATTACTATACTTATTATTATTATTGCGTATGGCAGACAAAAATAAAATATCCTGCGTGGATCATATATCCAGCTGAAGCTCCCCTAAACAAGTCTCTGCCGCATCCGTCACACAGTGCAGCTCGGCTATACCACCTGGGAACCGGTGCAGAGGGCACTCGTTCACTGTGTGAGATATGGTTTGATCCGGGTGACCACATTCACCGTATGGCGACTCCTTTAAGCCCCATTTATGTAGGTGATGCTTTGACTTTCCGCGGTTGGTCCTACACCGGTTATACACATACTACATATACTATTATAATACATAATGGCCCCGATTCCTGCAAACACCGCCTAATTTTATTTTAAGTTATATCCGTCATTTTCATACCCGTCGAAAAGGAAAGGGACGGATGATTCACAGCTCTTAATTTTAGGAAGAATGAGTAAATGAATGTGTCGGGTTATTGACTGATGTAAAATTTTTAGACGGTTGGTTTAGATTTGTGCTTAAAATTGACGTATGTTTCATAAATTTTATGCTTGTCAATTACCCGTCCCTTTCCTTTTCGGCGGATAAGAAAATGACAGATATAACTTAAAATAAAATTAGATGGTATTTACAGGAATTAGCACCATTATGGAGCATGCTCCACCAAGCCGCTTCACTGCGGGTGGAGGTGGTGGCCCGGAGTTCCGACGTGCCAGCAGAGCAGTACACAATTGAAGACAGGAGTCCAACAGTAAACAGTTTATTGAAGAAAATGTAATTGGCACTTCACATACAGGAACTTACACACACATACACACACTCCCGCAAACACTCACACACACACACAGTCACAGTTGTCACATAATCAGATGCAATGGACACGTAGAGACACAGTTAAAGATAGTGGACACAGCCACAGTTAAGTAATATAAATGTTACTCTGATCAAGGTGGCGGATGTATTTTTTTTTAAAGAGCGTCTAGGGCCCTGTGCCGAGGTTTTTCTCGCAGCTTCTTTTCCCCGGCTATACAGTGAGAAGCTGCAGTAGTTTTAGGCGGACGAGACGTTCGTTATGTACAAATTGACACTTCAAAGTGTAGTTACACTTTGTTACCTATTGAATAAAAATATTTTCGGATTTGAATTTGAGTTTGAATGCGTCAGAGCAGAATAAAGGAATTGTGGAATGGAACAGATTTCGCAATTTAAAATGATTGGCGGTAAAGAGAGGCCAGTATGTGCAGAATTTGCGCTCCGCTACAACCTTACCCACGGTGACACCCCTATTAAGGCCAGTACCCGGGGTATTTGCCCGAACTCTTTGTTATTAAAACTTTATCAACGCGGCTTATTTTACAATAATTAAACTAAGCCACGGTTAATAGCTTACGACGTAGACCCCTGTCCGTGGCACTATATTTTTTAATAGAACATAACATTGCATCACGTCTGTATCTTCGAAGGGGTAGGCAGAGGTTTACTGTACACCCACTTCACGCCAGCTATGTTAAAGCACACCCAACTTCATACAAACAACTTCGTTTTACACAGACACGCGCGACTGAGTCTGTGACGTCTGGCGCCATTCGATTAAAGACTAAAGTAAGACCGAGGGGGTGAGGTAAACCTAGCTTAGCCGCTGGTGGGAAGCGTATAGTTGCCGTTCTATACGTAGTATTATTCCTCATTCTATGATTTTAGTTCCATATACAGGGTGTTAGTGACAGCGTAACGAAAACTTTGATGAATGATTCAGACCATGATTCTGAGCTGATATTAAGTAGAAATTTCCGTCGCAAAAGTATGGAACTGAAATTGATTAAAAAAAATCACTAAATCTTTCATAAATTTTCTGACAGGAAATTCCACTTGATATTAACTCAGAATCATGAAATGGATCATCCCCCTCAGTATTTGTTACGGTGTCATTAACACCCATACCCACTTGTATGCCTGCCTGTATGTACTTGTACGGGGTAAAAAAAGTATAGAATTGAAAATAATTAAAAAACTAAAAAAAAAAAAAAATATTTTGCGACGGAAAATTCCATTTGATATTAACTCAGAGTCATGGTCTGAATCATCCCCCTTAGTATTCATTACGATGTCACTAACACCCTTCATGTGGCTTTTTTAGACTGATATCATTACATGACCAGTTAATCATGACACGGTGATACTGATGATAATAGTCTCAGTTGATAACACATACAAAGAGCTAACCCCAGTCAATGTTTATTTGCAGCCTGTCCCAAAAAAGGAAACAAAACATACCCGTATTAATAAACCGCGATAATTTTTCATAAACCACCCACATACCGAGCCAAAGTGCCTTCGTGACTCGCTACAAGCGAACTATTTCACTCAATCATTCAATCACTCAATAGCCAGCTGGCGTAAATAAGAGCTATAGGTAAAGGTGAAATAAATCAATAGAGTGGCGAGTGACTCGTCAAACTTCTAATTGAAATGTTGGGCCGGTTTCATAAATCATTGACGGATCGTGGATGTAGGGTTGAGCGTGGTTTGCTGGTTGATTTGAGCGTGGTTGCACATTTAAATGATATTAAGTAAGAGATAATCATCATCATCATCATCAGCTCATTAACGTCCCCACTGTTGGGGCACGGGCCTTCCCTATTGTTGCGGGCCTTAAACTATCACGCGGGCCAGTGCGGATTGATGGTTATTAACAACTGCTAATGCAGCCGGGACCAACGGCTTAACGTGCCTTCCGAAGCACGGAGGAGCGCGAGATGAAAACTTTTTTTTTGTGGTCACCCGAAGAGATAGTATGGAAGAATAATGAATGGGGATTTGGTTGTTTATGGTATAAGTTATGGCATAAATTTAGGTTGGTTAATTATTATTATTTATTATTTATTTATTTATAAAGGTACATACAACATTACAGTGTAATTTAATGCGCTGTATGACGAGAATGAATAAAATTAATAATATTGTATGTGTGTTAATGAATAGGACGGTAGGAAGTTTTTGAAATATAAAGTGGTTGTCTATTATTGGATTGTAGTCGGAATGTATGGGGCATTTGTTTTTTTTTTGAAAATAAAAGGAGTCAAAATAATAGGGCTAACATGTGCGACATGATAAAATTTTGTCACGGTCATTTTATCGATTCTGGCGATATAATTATGTCGTTTTGTCGATTAGTGTTAATATGTGAACCCACATATGTCATGTTGTTCTATCAAAATGCGAACAAAATCACGAGGCACGCATGTCAGGGGAAAAAATCTTATCAATTTCGAGACAATTTATTGAATCCATCGAGAATTTTATCACTTGTGCGTGTTAGCCCTGCTGATGATGAATTTTGCAATAAAATACCAGATAATATTTTAAATTTGTCAGAAAATAAATTTAATGCTCACGTGAAGCTTACTTTATGTAAAAAAGCTTATAAGATTAATGTGTTTTATTTTTACTTCTTTTTGTATACCCAAGTGCATGCATTAATTCTTGGTGAAAACTTGATTGGCTTCTGTACTACCTTAAGTGTGTTATACTGATACATGTGTTATTTTAAGCTGTCTGTTTTCCTTAAATAAAAAAAAAATGATTACCTAAATGATAAAAATGTCTGGGATTGAATGTGTTTCTCTAGTTATTAAATAACTTGTAATGTACCCTTATTGATTTAAAAGATGTGTTGCTGTTGCAGTGTCTTGTCATTTCTTCTCCTTAGCCATAACACCTTGCAAAATGACATAATTTCAAAAATGTTACATTGACCTTCAACAAGTTTATCCATGACTAGCTTTTGCCCGCGACTTCGTCCGAGTGACGTGTTATAAAAGAGAGATCTATGTGTGTGGAAGTGCATATCAAATTTCAAGCATCTAACTTATGCAGTTTAGATTTTTTCATACAATTTTTTTTCCCGCTTACTCCCATTTTTCAAAATACAGCCATAACTAAACTTTATATTTACTAAGGTATGCATGCGTGCTAGATTGAAAACATCTATCTTACGCGGTTTCGATTTTTTCATACAAATGTTTTTTCCCGCTAACTTCCGTTTCCGTGGGAATTTTGCAATATCCTGTTGCAACTAAGCTTTAAGTTAACTAAGGTATCTGCATGCCAAATTTCAAGCGTCTAACTTAAGTGGTTTTAATTTTTCATACAAAAGGATTTTCCCGCTAATTCCCGTTCCCGTGGGAATTCTTTTCTTAGTGCACCTCTACGGTACCTAAGCTACGTCCCTTCCAAATTTCAAGTGCCTTCGTTTAGCCATATCCAGTAGCTTTATTTCCTTGTTAACCCCACAAACTTCCCTTCAGTGTAAGGTGAAAAATGCTAGGAGCTGTCGGTAATTTTTCACCCGGGTCTGCTTTCGTTCACAATATGGACTAATACAGCCTGTCCGCCTTTGTAAGGATTACGAGATTGGCACTCCTTTCACATTTATGTTTCTGTACTCTAGGATATTTTATAAGGTTTTGTGGTTTAGTTTCGAATGACAGGTCCTTTGTGATTTTATTTCGTTATTATTATGAACAATACGAACTCCTGTTCAACACTCTGTTTCTTCACATGTTTTTTTTGACGTGACTTATAGTAGATTTGCCGCAGATGGCATTAACTACTTGGCCGGACAAATGAAGGAGCGCTGAAGGCTCTCACCCGGTACAACGTTTAAGACAACAGGCCTGAGGGTGCCCAGTTGGGCGCGAACCTCGGCTCAGGGCGTCGTCTGAGAGGAAAAATATTTGAAAGAATTTATCGACCCTAGTAGGTCGATAGTGATAAGCGCTGATTGAGGGAAATCGTTGACCGCGGCGGCGCGGGGTCGGTATCGGGGTCCGGAGTTCTTCACATGTGTTTTATACTTTTTTTGTCAAGCTTGTTGATCTTTGTGCTGTTTATAGCTAGACACCTGGACCAAGGTTCAATTCCTGATGAAGCAATTTAAGAACTTTTTTAAACAGCCTCAAATTTGGGTTCCTCCTCCAACTCCAAAGTTGTTTCCTCTGTTCTGTAAAACCAATCAAAAAAAATAAAATAAATAAATAAATAAAATAAACGAAGCTTAAGTTAAACATGAGAGGTACTCTATTGAAGTAAGCAATTTGCAATGAAATCGGTGTAATGTTTCCAAGTAATATTATATTAGGGCTCGTTCAGGTTAGTTGCCGTACATAATTATCACTTGGAAGCCGCAAGTGCTCATGCTGCAATTTGGTGAAATTCCGAGAAATCCATGTGAAGCCACGGGCTATGACGCACAATGGTGATTCAGTGATTCGGCATGTAATTGTTATTTATTAACTTAATTCCGCCCTGACACCCTGACGCCCTGATACTCTCACACCAGGGTTAATGAGGTTGATAATCCACCTCACAACCCACACGATAAATAATAATAATAATTTTATTGCCAAAAAAGTAGGTACAACACAGGTACAGGTAATAGGTAGGTAGGTGTTTTCCAACTAAATATTAATGTAATGTGTGTATATTTTAATGTTGTGTTGTTGTTAATGCTGTTCTGGGAGCAAATAAAAAACATAGAACACGTTCAGCTGCTTGTCTTCCCGGGCATGTCGTAAAAACCGACAGAGGGATTGTGTCCTCTAACATGATTGACTAATGTTATGGGCGATAGGCTGATCCCTTATCACCATAAGGTTTATCATATCCAGCTTACGACATCGTATCAACAGTGGTTGCAAGTTGTCTTTGATTACGGGCGTGAGTTTATGTATGTATGTAAATGTATATGTGTGTCGTAGATTTTACCTAAATAAACTTTCTTTTTTTTTTACAATTCTTTCCTTAAAATAGCTTAGTATTAGACACAGATATAAATAAGTAGGTATTATAGCTGACTAAGTATATGAATACTTGTATTACAGCCTATGATGCCTCTCTCCTGGATATTTATGTTACTTAAGCTAGCTAGTATACGTACTTATGTTACCAAAACAAAGAAATACAAACGTTTTTAATGATTGACTTATCAAAACAAAAAGACAGAAAGATCCTCTCTTTGTGTATGTCTACGTGAGTGTGTGTGTGAGAAGGTGTGTAAAAGAGTAAAACATAAAAGGATAGAAGAAGAAGACTTAATTCTGCCGGTTTGAACCCCGTGCTTGCACCAGTAATTAATTAATTTAATCTTAAGTGCTGGTTTCACTAACACAGTTGACTCGACCATTATAGTACGGCGCAGGCCATACGGCTCACCACTAGATAAGTCGGTCTTATTCTTCTTATCGTGTGGGTTGTAAGGTGGAATACCAACCTCATTAACCCTGATGTCAACGTTATTACTGAGCCGCCAAAGGCCTCTGACATAGCTCACGTAACGACTACATACATCAGAAAGTAGTAACCGGGATCAACGGCTTAACGTGCCTTTCGAAGCACGGATCATCTTACTTTCTGACAATCAGGTGATCAGCCTGTAAAGTCCTATCTAAACTAGGGATCACAAGGTGATTCTTATGATATGTGTAACCCCGGTACCGGGCTTGCACCAGTGATTAATTAATTTAATCTTAAGTGCAGGTTTCACTAACACAGTTGGGTCGATTATTATAGACGGCGATACGGCTCACCCCTTCTCACATTGGTCTAACAGAAAGCTCGGTGAGGTGTGGGTACTTAGTTCATCTTGCGATGGATGTACTAAGTACCCCCGACGAACTTATGTTATTTTTTAAGTGTTGCAAATATTGTGTTTATTTTATTCGTCTGTAACATGTCCTGAGTTTATGTTATTGTGCAATTGTTGATCGATTGGTTAAACTCTGAAAAGTGGTTTAAAAGTTAGGTGGCAGCTAACTTGCATACACACATACATACATAGCGGTCAAGCACATAACCCTCCTTGTTGCTTTGCCGCAGTCGGGTAAATATGAGCGAGTCAGCCTTTTTACAAGTCATGTTATGTTTCACTCCAACGTTCCTTACCTTATGTATTTCCCTTTATCATTACGGTCACGAGTACTAATATGTATAGTGTATACACTTTGAGACCATGTCACAATTAACTTTTTTGACAAATTAAAACGTAAGTCTCATTAAATGTCAAATATGATAGTGCGACAGGGTTCTAAAGTGGGTACATGATATTGCTTATGACTGTACGTCGTCCCTTACCATTCCCGACATTAACACGCTCGTTTGCAAGGATCGCCGCCCACTGCGCTAATGCTGCACAAACCATCTTGACGTGTCTGATCCGCTATGGAAATTGCAAGTTCGCGTCAACAGTAGATAGGATGGGATGTGAAATGTGAAGTCATAGACCGCGTTAATGTTTAGGTGTAGTAGGTTAGAAAATAGGTTTGTTTATATTTACATAAGATCACCAACTAACGTTGGTCTATCAGAAAACTCAGTGAGATGTGTATAATGTACCTCCGACCAAAGTGAAAGTCATATTCGGTAATTTTCTGTAACAAAACCTCGATTTCTTTCAACCTTTGGCGGCCAGCATAGGATGTTTTCGGGGTACAGAACTGAGCATAGTACCCCGCCAGCCACGGTTTGGTAGTGTCATGTTGGAAGTTGTATATATTCGTCTCGCTGTGTAAACTTCGATACCGCGTTTCACGACTGCATTATTGAATGTGGCGCCATCTGTTACATGTGGGCCGAACTAGCTGGCAAACTAGTTTGGTCCGCCACAAACCAAAACCAATTCAGGTAGGCAAAATGCACAGTTTATTTATGCAAGAAATCTTTCAGCGGAACTTTTTTTTCACGTGAGTTATTGTAGATTTTTCGCAAATGGCGTTTATTACTTGGCGGAGAGGGCTCTTACTCGATACAAAATTTAAGACAACAGGCCTGAACGTGCCCAGTTGGGCGCGAAGCTTGGCTCTGGGCGTCATCTGAGACGATTATATTTGAAAGTAACATTACCCTAGGCGGTCGATAGCGTTAAGCGCTTGGATGAGGGAAACCGTCGACCACGCCGGAGAAGTCGGTATTGGGGTCCTGAAATGATTGTTGTCGGGAGCTCCAGAATAACTAAATAATATAGGCGCCATAGCATGGCTCCATCGCAGCACAAGCTGAGCGATTTCCTTTTGCCCGTAAGTATTCGCAATATTCATTATTATCTAGTTCATATAACAAATGTAAATTGTTACTGGCAATAAATTTATTTTATTCTTATTCTTATATATTAAGATAAGTAATATAAGAAAGTGGTGAGATGAATAAGAAATTAAGCTAAGCGTAACCGATACGTCGTACAAAAATCTTGAGTCTAGGGGCACGGGAGTGCCCCATTTTTGCCTAAAGTGTAAAATATGTAAACTTAGGGTTTGTATAGTTAGCCCGTGTAGAGTTGGAAGCTTGGCTCTACATGAGAACTGATAAGTTTTTGACTTTGCGATCGATATAATTTCATCTTGGCTACATTTTACATCAAAATGTTTTTCGTGGGATACATTTTTCTTTCAATTCGTTACAAAAAGTGTCACCAGTAGACATTGATGTATACCTAATATGTTATATATTGCCATTAGAAAACCCAATAAAAAAACGAGTTCACACCATTCAATTGACAGTAATACATTAACTTTTATCCACTCTCCAATGTCACCATCAAAACAAATATCACAATGAAACGGCAAAAGCCTACTAATTGCCTATTTGCAGAAACAAAATGAACTGGATTTTTCCAAATATAACTGGTTATAACATTCAAAATGGCGGGCATATCGAAATAATGGCGTCCCATACTGCGATATAACATTGTGCTTAAAGCGTTAAGGATTATTAAGCCTTTTGACGTTCATTTTTTACACCCTTAACCCTTTGGGCGAGTTTAACAAATGGTGTCTGCAATATAATGTTTGGTTTATCGCTGAATTTTTTATACATTGTTAGACACAATAGGTTTTTTTTTTATAAAAAGTAGGTCAGATGTTGTTCACTACAAGGGCCTTTGAGACTGTGAAAGGTTTCATGAATAAAAGAGGTTTTATTCTCTATAGTCTATACAGGGTGTTAGTGACATATACATAGACATATAGTAGCGAAAATAAAATATGACATCTACATGATTGTAGGTATTTTTCGTGCCCCAATTTAAATCGAACAACGTAAGGGAGTTAGTAACAACATAACGAAAACTTTGAGGGATAATTCAGACCATGATTCTGAGTTATCAAGTGGAATTTTCCTTCGCAATATTATGTAACTGAAAATGATTAAAAAAACACTAAAATTTACAAGACTAAGAATCACCCGTCTGATTCACCCGTCTCGTTGTTCGTTTCGTTATCACTTACGATTTATGATTATGATTCAGCTCGTTTTTCTAAGAATATCAAGAGAAACTTTCCACCGCAAAAGTATAATAATAATAATAATAATAAAATATTTATTTCAGATTCTGCATCCATATAATGTTAGTTAAACAATAGAGACTTACGAACTATGTTAGTATATTAAATTAAATGACATTACTTGGCCACACGGCGTATAGGTAACACGTGAGTCATAACCCAGTGTTTCCAGAATGGGCCATCCATCCTCTCTGCTACGATTCTTAGAAGACTGTTGGCGCTGCCACGTACTCTCGTTATTAGGGAACTGACTCGCTTGCGAACGATAGCATGGAAGCCATCAGTATGCGCATCAGCAAACATTGCAGACGCACTACAGTAACGTGGAAGCCCCAACAATGATCTAAACACATTGTTATATAGGACCCGCAGAGCGCTGTAAGCTTTTTGAGTAAAGTTGATCCATATGCTGCAGGTGTAAAAAGATTGGCAGTATGCCTTAAACAATGTAATTTTCACTTCTTTAGTACACCGAGCAAACCTACGAATCAACATATTACTCCTCACTGACAACGCCCTACGTTCCCTCTCTATGTCCATGTCATCATTTTGCGATGCAGTGACCCAATGCCCCAGATATTTAAATTCTGACACTATTTTCAGAGGAGTGCCCTCAAGAGTGACCGGCGGCGGTACATATTGTTGCTCTTTAGTACCTACTCTGAAAATCAGCAACTCACTCTTTTTGGCGTTATATCTGAGGCCATGGACCTCCGCGTATCGCTCACAAATGCCGATAAGCTTCCTCAGAGCGCTAATTGATGGGCTCAGCAGCACCATATCATCAGCGTAACTTATATTATTAACGAATAGAATTGAAAATAGTTTAAAAAAAAATCCACTTGATATCAACTCAGAATCATGGTCTGAATTATCCCTGTATTTTGCCATTTTATTTTTTTTTAAATATGGGCTCTCATCATCACTAATTTAAGAGCCACGCTCTTGTCGGTGTAGCATTCAATGCAATGGGCTCTATGCAGCTTAAATCAGAAATGGGACTGAAAATAATTTTAATAATCACTTTATTTTTTATGAATTTTCTGACTGGATTACATTTGATATCAACTCAGTATCATGGATTTAATAGACAATTGGGTCGTGCACTAGGTTCAAGATAAATTATGAAATTGTGATTACTAAATAAAGACAGATATAAAACCAACGGAAAACATTTTCTTTTTTCTATTTAATTTATTTATGAATTTTAATCAAGAAAAACTAAATAATAAGTCCGACATTTTATCATGTTTTTTCTACATAACAGTGTGCTTTTTCATAGAAATTGCATATTAATTTCGTGTTTTGACGTTTAGTAAAAAATAACGAATTTGACTTGTTGGAAACCAGGCTAGCAGTAGATAAGTCACAGTATTATCCATAGCACTATTAACTTATGTAATTTCTGATAGTCTATCGGCATAGAAAAAGGAATGATTCTACGAATAGACTGACAACTCTCCGCTCCCCACCAGCTTCTGAGCTAGGTTTACCTCACCCCCTCGGTCTTACTTTAGTCTTCAATCGTAAAAACGTCAGACGTCACACACACAGATGCGGGCGCACGATAACGCCAATGTATAGTGTCTGTGTAAAACGAGGTTGTTAGTATGAAATATCTTGGAGAAAAAAAAACCCAGTGCAGGAGAAAAAGCAATTGTATTGCTCGCGTAACCAATTTAAATAATTCCCAAACTAAAACTAACCAAATAGAAACCAGAACAACTAGAATATTATCGTTCCCTACCATCGTTTTCTGTTCAAAATCCCGAGCTCAAAGCTTCGTGGTTCCCTAATATTACAATATGGCCGGCAATTTTCACATCAAAGGGAAAAGGACCTCGTCTAAGGAGTACGAAGTATCATGTTTATTTTACCTTTGGAGAGGGCACTATATTACGTTGGTCTAACAGAAAGTTCCGTGAAGTGTGCGTACTTAGTTCATCTTGCGATGGATGTACTTTTGATTACTTAATTTGGGACAATATAATCGAGAGCTTATGCTGTGATGTGATGTGAGATCCGTCAGTCAACGCTACCCATTTGTCCGACCAGATAGTGAGACCATTCGAGGAAAATCTCCAATTAGTCACCTCGTGTCATGATTTATCTTCCAACTATTTAAAATTTATTTTAAAGAATTCAGTAAAGCAAAATAAAGTCAATAAGCAGATTCATTTGGAGGAAAGTTTTCGGTTACAACAAGATTACAACTATGAATGACCAGAGAAAGAAAGGGAAGAGATCAGCTGACAGTGACAGATAGATAGTTCAATTTTAGGTCACCAGAGGCGCGTAGGTCGCTCGTAGAATGAACCGCGAAAGCACATTGATGCGTTTTCTACATGCAGCATTCATAATTAGGTTTATGTTCATTACCAATAAAGGATCGCTGTTTTCTTCAAAACACAACATAACATCACATTTCCGAATTGATGAAAATGCCGCATCCATTTACACATTCTTCAATGTTTATTATAATGCTTATGAATACATTATAAGGAGGCGTTAATAAGGATATTTTATAATAATGTACGAACAAAATTGTGCGTGTACCAAACAGCAAATTACGTAATTACAAGTACCTATCCAATTTCAATTAGGTATATTGTAATCTTTGTTATTTATCTTTGAAATTCGAATTTTGTAACCCTTTGTTTTCAGACTTTTAATTATTATATTCCTTAGTTTGTGGTTCTATGGGTGCTTGTATGCTGGACTGGGAGCGAATAAAAAACAGGAATAAGAAACAGCTAAACGTAGCTGCTTATCTAACCAGGCATGTCGTAAAAACCGACAAAAATATATCATTATGATAGATAAAATACTTGATTGAGCACAATGGACACAAGAATGAGGACAACAGATACAGAAAGGCACAACAGGCGGCCTTATTACTCGTGCAGCAATTTCTTACAGGCAACCTTCGGGGGCAGGAAAATTTTGTACAAAATATAATAGCATAGCAGTAGCGGGTTAGTGCATTCTAACATATTATAAACAAATAAAAGGACTACCTATAAAAATACGTACATTGAACTATCTATAATATACACTATGAAAGTCATCACAGACGATCAGCTGATCATCTATCGACCACTTTGTCGACCAGTTTAGGACTGTCATTTAAAAGCGCCTGCGGCACGACTTCCGCGCGATTTATGTCGTGGGCTTTGACCAATAGCCGTACGACGTTTATCCACGTAGATATAAGTCAAATTCTCGATATCGACTTGGAGTATGTATGTACGTAGTATTAAAGAGAAAAAAGATAAAAACCAAAAAATGGCACTATCTTGGTGCTTATACACTTTTTTGATCTTTTAAGCTCTTAAACACTTTTTCGATCTCTTTAAGAGGCTGAATGGTGCCAATTTGATTTAAAAATAAAAAACAGTTATGACATGAAAAGTAAAACAAAATACTACACATACTACACACGACTTCACTCTACTACTACATACTATACGACTATTGGTAATATACTTAATTCACGAGGCATATAAAAAGTGTGACTTCATAAACATCTTTCAACTCCTGTACTAACTCAATTCTCTTCACCCCATATAAAGCCCCTAACAATACGTACCCTATTCTTCACAGACCATTTTCTTCACCCGCAAACCCCACCTATCTACACTAAAGGCGCATGTTATGTCATTGAAATATTTGTCCCGTCAACCGAAGCACAATACGTACATAATGGACCTTTTTTCCGATTGGATAGTTTTTTAAGCGTCGTCGACGGTGCGGGGCATTGAGTTCCGTCATAGTATAACGAGAACATAACATAAACATAAACTGCCTATATACGTCCCACTGCTGGGCACAGGCCTCCCCTCAATCAACCGGAGGGGGTATGGAGCATACTCCACCACGCTGCTCCACTGCGGGTTGGTGGAGGTGTTTTTACGGCTAATAGCCGGGACCAACGGCTTAACGTGCCCTCCGAAGCACGGAATCATCTTACTTTTTCGAACAATCAGGTGATTCAAGCCTGAAAAGTCCTTACCAAACAAAGGACTGTCTCACAAAGTGATTTCGACAATGTCCCCATCGGGAATCGAACCCGGACCTCCAGATCGTGAGCCTAACGCTCTAACCACTAGACCACGGAGGCTGTCGAACGAGAACAAGGGGGTTAAAACAGCCTTTTTTTGACGTGACTTATTGTAGAAATGCCGAAGATAGCATTAAATACTTGGCCGGAAAGTTAAAAAGGCCACATCGAAACAAATCATATAGAAAAGCAATATGACATTTGCGCATATAAAAGTAAAGCAAGTAAGTAGTTTGCGCAATGCACACAAATGTCATAATATATAGCAATATTGCTTTTTTAGATGAATTGCTTCAATGTGGCCTTTTAACCTCCTGTTCTCTCTATACTGTGGTTAAGTGCATCAGAATTGAATTTATATTACTTTCAGAGGGGTTCCGCTATTATATATGTATTATTTTACGGGAAAAGGACTTTGGTGTCCTTTAGATATCTTAAGTTTCTTTTGATTGATGAGTTAATATTTCGTCACAGGTTGCTTTTTCATACATATTCTATAGTAATTTCGTGTTTTGACGTTTTAGTAAAAAATAACTGATTTGACTAGTTGGAAACTACCCTATTTCTTCCCATTTAGTGCCCACTAACTTATAACATGGACGGCCCGTAAGAGTATAGGGCGGTTAAAATGGCCACATCGAAGCAATTCACCTACGAAAGCAATATTGCTTTTTGACATTTGTTTGTATTGCGCACTTACTTTTATATGCGCTTTTTTTTTGACGTGACTTATTGTAGATTTGCCGCAGATGGCATTAACTACTTGGCCGGACAAATGGGGAGCGCTGAAGGCTCTCACCCGATACAACGTTTAAGACAACAGGCCTGAGGGTGCCCAGTTGGGCGCGAACCTCGGCTCAGGGCGTCGTCTGAGAGGAAAAATATTTGAAAGAATTAATCTACCCTAGTGGGTCGATAGCGATAAGCGTTGAAGGAGGGAAATCGTCGACCACTCTGGCGAGGTCGGTATCGGGGTCCTGAAGTATTTTATATGCGCAAATGTGGAATTGCAATATTGCTTTCTTAGATGAATTGCTTCGATGTGCCCATTTTAACCCCCCAGGAATAAAAGATATCTTAGGTATTGGTTATGTACAACTACTTGTTGTTTTAATTGTTACTGGCCAATACGATTTAAACAATAACGTACCTATTAAAGTTAACACACAAACATTTTCATTCACAAAAGACCCATATAGTAAATAAGTTTCCTAACCGAATTCACACCAATGGAAAAAGCGATTACTTACCTACTCAAATGTATTGAGCCATTGGATACCCTATTTTAAGTTTAGTTTTATTAGAAACGTTTTATGTTAACGGCCTCTGTGGTCCAGTGGTTGAGCGTTGGGCTCACGATCCGGAGGCGCCGGGTTCGAATCCCATTGGGGACTTACCACAAAAATCTCCTTGTGATCCTTAGTTTGATCAGATTACAGGCTGATCACCTGATTGTCCGAAAGTAAGATGGAAGGCACGTTAAGCCGTTGGTCCCATTTACTACTTACTGATTTAACGTAAAATAACCGCCGTTTGAGGCCGCCTATTGTACTAATTCTATTTCTCTTTTGTTTTTTCCTGTTTGTGCAATAAAGTATTTGTTATGTTATGTTATGTAAAATAAGATAAGATATTTATTGCATTCCTGATGTTTTCTCTCTCTCTATTTAAGAGCTGCGCTTTTGTCGGTGGAGTAATCGCCATTCCTTTCTTCTTCCCGCCAAAACCTTCACCTCCCGATACGACACGACGTGCACCTTCTCTTCCTGATGTTTTACAGAGGTCTTAAAAAAAGAAAGTACAAACAGGAACCCTAATCCCCGTAATCGTTACATAAGCCACGTCAGGGGCTATTGGCGGCTTAATAATAACCCTGACACCAGGGTTGATGAGGCACGCGATAAGAAGAAGAATACTAGGAACTGAATTTATTTTATAAGAATGTATTTAATTATGTAGTAACACATTTAAGAGGAAATGTTACTATGGCTGACTGCGTAGGTAGTACACATACATACATACATAAACTCACGCTCGTAATCCCTAATGGGGTGGGCAGAGCCACAAGTAATCAAAGACAACCGACAGAGGGATTGTGTCCTCTAACATGATGGACTAATGTTATGGGCGATAGGCTGATCCCTTATCACCATAAGGTTCATCATATCCAGCTTACGACATCATATCAACAGTGGCTGCAAGTTGTCTTTGACTGCGTAGGTAGTACTTAATTTTAAACTAATAACTCGACTTGTCTATGAACCGGCGTGCGTGTATGAAACTATTTGATGAATGGTGGAGGAAGCAAGAGAAGTGTGTCAGGATCGTAGATCGTGGCAAATGGAATTCCATAGCATCAGCTTACCCCGGTGGGAAATAGGCGTGAGATTATGTATATAATAAATAAAATAAAATAAAAATAAATAAAATATACAGGGTGTAAGTGAAATCGTAACGAAAACTTTGAGGGATGATACAGGCCATGATTCTGAGTTGGTACCAAGTGGAATTTTCCGTCGCAAAGGAACATGGAACGGTAAATAATTAAAAAAAAACACTAAAATTTTCTGGAATTTTCCGACAGGAAAATCCACTTGATATCAACTCAGAATCATGGTCTGAATTATCGCTCTTAGCATTTGTTACGATGTTACTAACACCATATTATCTACTTGTTTGGCTACTTGTATGTACTTGTGTCAGTGAAAGTGACATCGTTATCAAAACAAATACTGAAGGGTGATTGAGCTCATTATTTTGAGTTAATATCAAGTGGAATTTTCTATCGCAACTTTCTCTTCTAATTTAAAAAAGTACATGAATGTTGAGACGAAACATTCATAACATAAACTGCCTATATACGTCCCACTGCTGGGCACAGGCCTCCCCTCAATCAACCGGAGGGGGTATGGAGCATACTCCACCACGCTGCTCCACTGCGGGTTGGTGGAGGTATTTTTACGGCTAATAGCCGGGACCAACGGCTTAACGTGCCCTCCGAAGCACGGAATCATCTTACTTTTTCGGACAATCAGGTGATTCAAGCCTGAAAAGTCCTTACCAAACAAAGGACAGTCTCACAAAGTGATTTCGACAATGTCCCCATCGGGAATCGAACCCGGACCTCCAGATCGTGAGCCTAACGCTCTAACCACTAGACCACGGAGGCTGTGCACGAAACATTCCACTTGATATTAACTCAGAATCTTCTTCTTCTATCGTGTGGTGTCAGGGTTATTACTGAGCCGCCATAGTCCCCTGACATGACTCACGTAACGACTACGTACTTACATCAGTATGTAATAACCGCGACCAACGGCTTAACGTGCCTTCCGAAGCACGGATCGTTTAACTTTCAGAATCATGATCTGAATCATTCCCCTCAGTATTCGTTACGTCACTAACGCCCTGTATACCTACTATAGGTATAATCAATATAACCAAAAGCCTATAATTATAAAAGTTTGAACCACATGTCGTCAACCTTAATTTTAAACCATTAAAGTAATATTTGTATCTATAAAAATGTATGTATTGATAATTAATAAATCAAGTTGGAAGTGGTTTTCCGATACAAATTACCAATGAAAAACATCGGTCGCCCGTAAGTGTGATTAGCGCAGGTTTTCGAAGATCCTTAGGGCTAGCGCAGACAGACTACAAAATTTATGCTTTGATGCATTTTTTTTAGAAACCCTATTGTGAGAACGTTTGGTTCTAACTGTAAGGTGACCAATGATTTCCGAAATTCTTTTCAAATTCTTGTTTAGATCATCAACATCACTAATTTAACAGCCACGCTCTTGTCAGTGTATCATCCTCCATGCTACTTTTTAGGGAAACATGGAGCATGGTTTCCCTCTTGCCTTCTGCTCCGCAGTATTCTGTCTGACGTGAGGGTGATGGCGCCCAGAGTAGTCTATTTCAAAGCCGTACTAAGGCTCCTGTCCTCCGCCTCTGAATAGTGCTGACAGTTACTGCTGCCCTCTGTCTGTTTACAGGTTACAGTTCCTGTGACTCGCTTCTTCTGTCCTGCAATGCCGTACCGATGGCTCCCATCTCTGCCTCTGCAACCGTTGAGGTCTTCACCCGTATCCCCGGGCAAGGATTCTACGGGAATCGGGGCTTAGATCTTAAGCTAGAATATTCCACCTATTATAAATAAATAAAACTGCTACGTATATAACTGCACTAAAACTGCATTCTATTGCAGTTCGTTTCAATCAGTTACGCAAACCGCACATACTTGCGTCCTGGCTGCAGTTTTCCAGCTATCTCACAGTTCGTTTGAAATATCCCTTACTTACGAGTAGCTATCAAAAATATCGGGACACTGGTAACGGTGTGATTAGGACAGGTTTTCAGTGGTCGTTAGCCGAATCGCGCGTCAGAGCGATTAGGATTCGTTCGATGTCCCGTTCCATACAGTTTTGGACTTTTATTTTTCGAAAGGACGGGATTTGAACATGAAGCTCTTTATCAAGCCGGGACGAGTGTGTCAAATGGTTACATTACACCACTGGGTCCTCATCGTGTTCATGGGGTTTGTTTTTGATCTATTTCGCGATTGTGCTGACGACAGGAGACGGGAGAGAGAGAGAGAGAGAGAAATATTTATTAATCAACTGTGGCAGTACTAATTAAATAAATAAAGGAGGGTGCAATCCCGTGCGAGACATTTCGGGTTGATTTTCTCTTTGTGAGTTTTCCTAAGCGCGGGTGAGTGCTAGACCAAAATCTCTGTTATTTTTATGTTTACATTGGCCCCGATACCAGCAGACCTTTATTTTTTTTTAATTTTAAGTTATACCCGACATTTTCTTATCCCCCGAATAGGAAATGGACCGATGATTGACAACTGCTTTTACTGACAATTTTAAAATGAATGTATTCATTCCCCGAGCAATTTAAAAAGGCATCTCGCTGGCATACAACCCGTTCGACTTAATTCTGTCGAGTTATTGGCCAATATAAAAATTTGAGAGGGTTTTCAAAATTCTTGTATAAAATTGACGTGTGTTCCATTTTTATGCCTGCCAATTACCCGCCCCTTTCCTTTTCGGCGGATTAGAAAATGACAGGTATAACTTAAAATAAAATTAGATGGTGTGTATTTGAATCAGAACCGTTATCTACTAACAAAAGTCAAGCTACCCTAACAGGGTAGACAAAGCCACAAATTTTCAGTAATAACAACCCATGATTGTGATAAAGGCTTTTAAGAGCGTACTGTGCCTCGTTTTACACGTACAGCCTGTCAGCGAACTTCACACATCACACAGCCATCCAGTTCAACAACACTTTTAAGGTCTTGTCTCTGCTTACCCCGGTGGGAAATAGGCGTGAGTTTATCTATGTAAGTATCACTCTACCGTCAGCTTAAGTTATGGGTCAAATACAATACATTTCTTACAAACATTATACTTCATTAATTACCGTAATTTATTAATAACTTATTTACAGTTGATTTAAATATTCAGTATTCTGTGGGACTTCATACTCTGACCGTAACCGGCCCCAGTTGCATGGGTTACGCTATCGCGTGGCATGCGACATGTAACTCCATCAAATAAACATACGATGTTTGTCTGCGTAAGCAGCTAACGATAGCTGCGTCTATTGGACGAAACAGGCGACATATATCGCGTTTCGTGCGATAGAGTGACCCGTGAGGACTCGCAAGCGGTTCGTTTTATATATTTTTTATCAGACAACACACGGTGAATGGTAAAGCCAAATCGATACGAATTAACATTTAAAACGAACATTACTGAATTTTCGAGGGAAGTAATTTACACATTGGTTGGCGAAATGTTTTTTTTGTAGTGATGTACTTTTGATTGCCGCATCAATCGCTTATTATCCTCCGTGGTCCGGTGGTTGGGGGATGGGCACATGAACCGGAGGTTCCGAGTTCGATTCCCGGTGGGGACATATTATTACAAAAGTAACTTAACTAGTTTGGTAAGGATGTTGCATGATGCTGATCACACTATTTTCAAAAAGTAAGATAATCCGTGCTTCGCAAGGCACGTTAAGCAGTCGATCCCGGCAAATATTTACTTAGTAACTAAGTACAGCACGTTACTAACAAAATGTATGTAGTTGACACCAAATAAAAAATATGTGGGATTCATATCTCGCTATCGATTGTCATAATTCTTTGCAACTTGGCTAAAACCCCTGGTGTCTTGTTGACTGCGCAAAAAATAAACAATATTTCAAACTCCAGACATTATTTAGGAAGTCCGGGTGTTAAAAACAACTTTATAATAATTCAGTGAAACAAAGTCGTTTATGTTGTCTATCATTAAGTGCAATTATGAAAAATGATACGCGCCCAAATTTCATTATTTTATAATAAACGTATCTTTCTTTCTTTCTTTCTTTCAAATTTACGAGGTGGCTGTTAAAAAATACTTGCCAAGTGCATGTCAGTTCCGAGTAGACTTAGGTTCTGCAGGGTGATTCTCAAAAGTACAGTCATTAGGCTGGATGCCGATCCTGACCCACCGGCGTGGTCGACGATTTTCTTCATTCGACGCTTATCGCTATCGACCCACTAGGGTCGATTAATTTGATTCAAATATTTTTCCTCTCAGACGACGCCCTGAGCCGAGGTTCGCGCCTAACTGGGCATCACTTTTTGAATTTTTTTCAAATAGTTTAGAAGATTAGAAGAAGTCGTTGTCGTATGCTATGGTAAACAAACTCTTACAACAAATTAGCATACGACCACAGCTATATTCTAAACATCACTACTTGAAAGTATTTCTTGTATCATACATTTCAAAGCGTGATTTTTCCGTAGTTGGGTTTTAGTTTTTAAACCCATATTTTTATTTATACTATGTTGTTGTATGACTCAAATGGGATTGTGCCGGACTTGTTTGTCGCATGCACCCTGAGCGGTGGGCACGGATCGTCACGCATTGGGTGCCTCATGACGGGTACAGAGGTCGTGGTAGACCTCGAAAGAGATGGCGTGACGACTTGGACACTTGCCGGAGGGACTGGGCGGAGTACGCACAGGACCGCGAAAAATGGAAAGAGGAAGGGGAGGCCTTTATCCAACAGTGAGATCTTGTAGGCTAGATTAGATGAGACTAGACTATTTTGAGATCTTATTTATTAAGATCACAATTTCCTGATAAAACGAACAAAGAGTATTTTTTTATACTTACTTTGTAACTTAAAGTTTATAACCTAATTATGTTTTTTATTTACTCCCAGTTCAGCAAAGAAGTATCTACAGTTGATGTTTTAATTCCAAAATGTTTATTTTTACCAACGGAACCCAAAAAATCTGAACAAAAGAACAAAAATCGCGGCCATTAGTAATCGTGACGTGAGGAAAAAAGCAAACGGTTTTTTTAATTAAAGGTGTTTTCCAAGGAATTTATCATGGTAGTATCTGGTAATGACTACGAAAACATAAAATATTAGCTTGAGCTTTTGTTTGTAAATAAATGTTGAATGATGTTGCTGTTGGTTAAGATTTACTTGGTGTAAGCTGGACATCATCATACGGGAGGACTTCCGCCTGAAGGGCGTGGTGTATCGCAGTTTCATGAACACCATCGATACAACACAAAAAATGCCTTCTTCTTCTATCGTGTGGGTTGTAAGGTGAACTAACCCTGGTGTCAGGTGACATGGCTCACGTAACGACTACTTACATCAGTATTAATCAGTAAGTAGTAACCGCTAACGTCTTAACATGCCTTCCAAAGCACGGATCATCTTGCTTTCGGACAATCAGGTGATCAGCCTGTAATGTCCTAACCAAACTAGGGATCACTAAGTGAGTTTTGTGATATGTGCCCACCGGGATTCGAACCCAGGACCTCCGGGTCGTGAGGCCAACGCTCAACCACTGGACTACGGAGGTCGTTACTATTGATATTGAAATTATTTTTTTGAAGATAAATCTAGTCTTTGTTCATCAATTAGGCTAAATAATACGCACCCAATAAACCTTTGCTAAAAATCTCCAACCGGAAAAAAATCAAACCCCGAAATTCCCCAAAAAAATCTCTACATCAGAAAAGTGGCTAAAAGGTGTTCGAAACCAAAAACCGTTAAATAAATCATTGAAGTATAGAGGGCGTAAAACGGTTGGGCCGAAGACCGGCAAAAATTAAATTATTCTATTTCTTTAGGCATCTGCGTGCTGCTCTGAAATTCGTAATTGAGAGAAGAAAATTCTTGAATCGACCCTCCTGTATATACCAAGAGCTGATGACACCCCCTAGCTACTATCTAAAGTTCATATTATGGTTCCGAACATTCCGATATCAAATATATAAACAAGTGGCAAAGAAAGAGGGTAGACGGATATGTCTGCCCATAGAAAATTATGGATCTACCTACTCCACTCCAATCTCATCAGTCATCCCGTGATCATGGCACTTGCAACAATGTCGAAATATCGGGAGTCTCATATCCCTGATTTAAACGCGGTAAGAACCCGTTATTATATTATTATATTTTAATTACTATATAAATGTTTGGTAAATTACTTTCAAAATCAAATCAAAATCAAAAAATGTATTTTTATAAATTCAGTCGTACATTAGTTTATTGGAGTTTCCTTTTAAGCAACAAATTGCCTGTGTCAGGAAAAACTCCGCTCTTCCAGTGTTTGTTATTATCAATAAAGAAATATTGTAATGCCAAACTTTGATACGAGCCTTTTTCCAGCAGTAGGATCTCATAGGTTATCTAAATGATTTATCTATCTATCTAGGTTAGATATGGACCGTCTCTCGTTAGGACACCAAGGTGGCGCAACGACAGTCGTATGTACGAGTCACCAGCAAAATGTAACAGTACTTATATGAGTTGCGGAACCAATAAAGCAACACGAGCCAACTGTTTTCTTTTTGTTGTGTCCTAGTAAGATATAGGCCTAACACACAGGCCTAACACAGCCCGAATATCTAAGACTTAGTCCCATCATCTTGGCGGTCAATTTATTATTTTTAATTATTTTATTTTTACTCGACAGCTGTGATTTTTCCAAAGCAATTAAAGTGTTATCCACGTGGACTAAGCTGGCATGACTGTCAGATTCATATTATTATGTAAAGAGATTATATATTTATTGTCCGAAAAAGTAAGATGATTCCGTGCTTCGGAGGGCACGTTAAGACGTTGGTCCCGGCTATTAGCCGTAAAAACACCTCCACCAACCCGCATTGGAGCAGCGTGGTGGAGTATGCTCCATACCCCCTCCGGTTGATTGAGGGGAGGCCTGTGCCCAGCAGTGGGACGTATATAGGCTGTTTATGTTATGTTATGTATGTAAAGAGCATTGACATGTGCCCGATGAAATCTACTAATATAATGTAAACTAGTACAATGTTTACAATTATTTCATTATATTTTGGTAAAATAATTATGTTAGTCAGTACCTAACTAAAGAAGGACGTACATTGACCAAATCCGAAATATCCTTAGAAAAGGCTAAGTAAGATCTCCTTTGAGACGGCGTGCATGTATGAAACGATTGATAAATGTGGATGAAGCAAGAGAAGTATGTCAGGATCGAAGCAAATGGAATTCCATAGTCTCTGCTTACTCCAGTGGGAAATAACCGTGAGTTTATGCATGTATGTAAGTACTTAACTAAAGAATCTTTTAAAACAAAACTCGTCATTTTCGGGTTAACAGCTCTATATAGTTTTTCTTTGCGTGTGACCTAATTCAGGAGGTGGGGTCAGTCCGTAACAAGGTTCAGCCTTTATTTGGAAAGCTTTTTTTTTCAACATTCCAAGTTCGATCACCTTGTTTATACGCATTTTAGGTACCTAATGTTTGCACTGATTGTTTTTGGAATAACCCAGGATTTTTTTGAACGAAAAGTGGTTATAGATAGATAGATAGATAAAATACTTTATTGAGCACAATGGACACAAAATACAGACATAAGGACAACATATACCGAAAAGGACAACAGGCGGCCTTATTGATTATGAAGCAATTTCTTCCAGGCAACCTTTGGGTACAGGAAAATTTACATTTTCTTTTTATTTTTTGTTAACGCATTTCTGAATACTTACACTTATTTTCGATTTCTATTATTATGAATTAAACATGTATGTAAGTATAGTATGAATATGTCGTTATACTGCTTTTATTGATGACGTCACACGACAGTATTTCTATACGGTTTGTATGAAAATTTTCATTTTGACGTTTTGTAAAAACTGTCTCATTTGTTTAGGTTCTCAAGTAGCCTACATTGACTTCCGCTAGTTGGAGTTTTTATTGACGTTAAAGTTTAAAAAATACTTTTAATTTTTTGATGATAATCGTAATTATCGTTTGCAGTCTCTGCAGCTTGCTTGTTTCATGTCGAGAGTTTTCAATTCCCGGTCAACCGAGGGTCGCCAGGTCTCTTTGGGCCGCCCCTTTTTGCGTTCTCATCGTGACAGGTATTCCACAGGTCTTTTGAAGACATGATTAATCCACTGCCACTTTCGTGTGCATATATGAGCCTCCACATCAGGGGGTCTAAACAGGCCACATCGAAGCAATTTATCTTAAAAAGCAGTATTGCATTGTTTTAAGTTTAAGCGGTTATTATCACAATTAAATCACATAAAAAAGGGTTCTTACCACGTTTAAATCAGTCATCCCGTGATCGTGGCACTTGCAAAAGTGTCGAAATATCGGGAGTCTCATATCCCTGATTTAAACGCGGTAAGAACCCGTTATTATGTGTTTTAAGCAGTATTGCAATTTGACATTCGCGCATATAAAAGTAAGCGCGCAATGCAAACAAATGTCAAATAGCAATATTGCTTTATTAGATGAATTGCTTCAATGTGGCGTTTTTAATCCCCCTAGATTGCGAAGAGTGGAAACTTCTTATTTGAGCCCTACATTCCAATAGAGGATAAAAGGATTATAAGAAGAAGAATCATAATGATACTTTAATATAATAAAAAAAAAAAACAATTTAGTCTTAACAGTATAAAAATAGGACTGAATATCGTTTACTGAGAATACCTTTTGTTAATGGAGTGCAATGAAATATAGAATGACATTAATTCCTTTTGAGTGGTTCGCGGACAATGACGTAGAATACAGGAGAGGCGTGATCTTTCTAGGAACTGTGATTTTCAATATGTGCCTTTTGTGCATATTATTATAACACAAAAAAAAGGAAAAGTAAGTAAAGTCATTATTATTGCGTATAGCAGACAAGAATAAAATGTCCTACATGGATCATATATCCAGCTTAAGATCCCATAGCCAAGCACTGTCGCAGCAGTCGAACAATGCAGCTCGGCTATGCCACCCGGGAACCGGTGTAGAGGGCACTCGTTCACTATGTGAGATAGGGTTTGATCCGGGTGACCGCATTCACAGTATGGCGACTCCTTTAAGCCCCATTTATGTAGGTGACGGTTCGACTTTCCATGATGAGTAAAGTCATGATCAAGTTCTATCTTAATGCAAAATCATGAAACTAAATAAATTAAGTCGTGATTTTGTATTCAGATCAATTTTTGTTTATACTTGGAAAATATTGTGGAGTACTTACCTCAGACTGCGATCTCAAATTGCAAACTGAAAGAAAGAAAAGTATGTATTATTAAAGGATACAGTAACAAACCCGTACTGGGTCTAACTTAAGTCTAGATAAACGTAAGTGCGACTGAGACAAAGCAAAAGCTGATGGTAGGGCTGGCAGAGGAAGACCTAGAAGGACGTACATTGCCCAGATTGGAGATGTCCTTAGAAAAGGTTTAGTAGTATCTACTCTGAACCGGCATGCGTGTATGAAGCGAATGATGAATGTGATCCTTCCTTCCTAGGAAGAGAAGTGTGTCAGGATCGAAGCAAATGGAATTCCATAGTCTCTGCTTACCCAGGAGAAAAGAAATAGGCGTGAGTTTATGTATGTGTATATATGTGACCGAGACTGACAGTCCACGCTTACTCCTAAGCGGCTTACAGCTATTCATTCACGACTAAAGTGTAACCCAGAGAGGGTGAAGGCGTCGTCCGATGCGAATAGGTAGGGAGGGGGGAGTTGCCGTTCTATACGTAGTATTACCAATTTTTTATTTTATGACATCGTGTGGCATCGCTCTACGGGTAGTATTAATAAACTAATCTCAGCTTCGACTCTGGCAACTAGACCTGGACGCCAAACTGGCCCAAAACCGACCAACCTATAGAATAAGCGGGACAAGGCTTAGGAATAGAAGAAGAAGCTTAGACTCTGCGCTCAGGATCATGTTATTAAAGTGATAGTTCTTATATAAAAACAGGGACTTGAGCAGAGAAGATCTTGAGTGTTGAAATTTCGTTCTGTGCAATAAAGTTTATTTCTTCTTCTTCTTTATGTGTGGGTTATGAGATGGATTACCAACCTCATCAACCCTAGTGTCAGGGTTATTATTGAGCCGCCAAAGACCTCTGACATGGCTCATGTAATGACTAATACGAAAGTAACTTTTATTTTCTGTAAGTACATTTGATTTGATTTGATCTTGAGGGCAGTCTCATCTTACTGAACCTTGTCCAACGACATCTCCAATGTAGTCAATGGCCTTCTAGGTCTTCCTCTCCCAAGCCTTCCTCCAACCTTCGCTTTACATACAGCTTTCGTAATTCTATTATCCTTCACCCTAACTCTCGAGTAAATTCAACACAAAGCGAATCCAGAGTGAATAGTTATAATTAATATCATTGTGGTAGATAATTAATCATTTCCATTCCGATTCATTACCGTTTCGCCAGTCTAGCACTATTCGTAATGTGGTATAAGGGCAGTCAATACTTGCATTGACTGTATTGAAAGTCATGAAATAAACGATTATCTCCTTCTTCATGACTTTTTGGAAGTCTATAAAAGCTACATGATTAATGGCCATTTGTCATAGCTTTAAGGCATAATCTAGTGGTTCTCAAATTTTAAGATAACAGCACCTTCAGTAACCGTATCCTGATGGTTAAAGGTGAATACATTTCGTTGTTTTGTAATTCTGAAAATAAAAATAGATTATTTCGCGGAACTCTGGTGATTTTACCACAGAACCTGATTTGGGAAACTCTGGTTTAATCTTCTTCTATCGTGTGGGTTGTGAGGTAGATTACCAACCTCATCAACCCTGGTGTCAGGGTTACTATTGAGTCGCCAAAGGCCCCTGACATGACTCGTGTAACGACTATGCACTTACATTCATCTTACTTCCAGACAATCACGTGATCAGCCTGTAATGTCTTAACCAAACTAGGTATCACAAAGGGATTTTTGTGATATATCCCCACCGGGATTCGAACCCAGGGCTTCCGGATCGTGAGCCCAATGCTCAACCACTGGACTACGGAGGCCGTTCAATCTGGTCTGTTTTAATCATCGTTATTAATATAATATAAAAGCTACGGAACCCTAAAAAAACCTATATTCGTCCCACATTCGTCACACACTATATTCGTCGAACTGCACTTAAGATGAATTAATAACTACATACATAAATTCATGCCTATTTCCCACCGGGGTAAGCAGGGACGATGGAATTCCATTTGCTTCGATCCTGACATACTTCTCTAGCTTCCTCCACATTCATCAATCGTTTCATACACGCACGCCGCGCCGGTTCAGAGTAAACCACCTCTAATTTGGCCAACGTACGTCCTTCTAGGTCTTCCTCTGCCAGACCTACCACTAACCTTCGCTTTATATACTGCTTTCGTAATCCTATTGTCCTTCATCCTTTCTATGTTCAAACTAACTTATAACTATCTTAAAAAAAACTAGTACTAAGGCTCTGAAAATTTATTTTAATATGAAAACCAACGTTGAAGTTTATTATTAGCGCTTTATTAGGCGAGCTTGTTTTAAACAATAGGAATGCAAATAGTGCATCCATGCACACGCTAATTATATTTCATACTACCCGCATAAAATTATGGAATAATTTTGAATTTTAATTTGAAATTGCTCGTTATAAAGAGCAAAAACAACTATTGTAGATACAATACAATTATACCTATTGTATTGTATTACAATGAGGAATGTTACTAGGTCAGAAAAACGACTTGAAATGTTCCACAGTAGCCTTTATATATATACAAATATACTAGGTTTTGTTTTATTTAAAAATACCAAGTAATTATTCTCAACAACAACATTTTCATGTATAATTATGCCAAGAAAAGATCTTATCGATCGCAATGTCAAAAAGTCATCAGATCTCATGTAGAGCCAAGCCTATAATAGGGCAGTTTCCAACTAGTCAAATCAGTTACTTTTTAATAAACGTCAAAACACGAAGTCACTATGGATATTGTATAAAAAGCAACAATACTAAAATAAAAAGAAATAATTACAAAAAGTCTCAAGCAACCTGTGACGTCATAGAAAAAAAAAAATGTCGCACTTATTATTATTAGTCGCACATTTTTCTCGATTAAAATTCATAAATAAGTTAAATAGAAAAAAAGAAAACGCCTTTTGTCACCTATAGATCTGTTTTTATTTAGTAATCAGAATTTCTAAATTTATATTTGACCTAGGAAACTACCGGATTCTATACGCTCTAACTATACAAACCCTAAGTTCCCAAACTCTACACTTTAGGCAAATATGGGGTTACGAATATACGGCGGAAATACGAATAAGTGCGGGGCGAGAGTTGCCGTTCTATATGTAGTATTATTCTGTAACAAATGAAACACTATGACGTCATGCGAATTCGCAGTATTTCGTAAATCAAATTTGCAATATGCAAGGTGCAAGCATTTTGATTGCAGCCATCCGTCTTGCGTGCAATGCTGACATTGTTCAGGTACCAATAACAAGGAGGCATGTTTGTGCGCAATGTACCATGAATCCTGAATATACGGGGCATCTTGTGACGTCATAATGTACAGTCATGAGCAGTATCATGTACCCACTTTAGAACCCTGTCGCACTATGACATTTAATGAGACTTACGGTTTATTTTGTCAAAAAAGTTAATGTGACAAAGTTTCAAAGTGTATACATATTAGTACTCGTGACCAAACGGGTCTCCTGTGTGTTGCCAGGTCAGTTCGACAACAACAACATAATATAGATGAAATGCCCGCCGACGTCTAGTTGTCCGTAGATGGAATGGAGTGGGTGGAATTAACTCGTGAAGTTGAACTAGACATTGCTGTCTTTTTTATGTATATTACATAATATATATCAACTAGATATATATATGTGGTAGTGAGAAGTATGCATGAAATGGAACGCAAGACGATGAAGGAAAGGGACGGATGACGTGAGAGGAAGGAGAGACGAGGATATATGGCGGAGAGTGACTAAGTGCGCGCGGAGAAGTTTTGTATCTTTTCTTTGTATAATAATTTAAATAAAAGTGTGTGTGTTGAAAAATACCTTTTATTTTGAAAGCCCGGTCCCACATAATATAAATAATAAAAAATAAACAATAATATATAGGACCGGGCTATATATGTGGGTCGCGTGGGTTGTGAGGTAGATTACCAACACCATCACCCCTGGTGTTAGAGTTATTATTGAGCCGCAAAAGTCTCCTGAAATGGCTCATGTATAGATAACTTACTGATGTAGTAATCGGGACCAACGGCTATATTACACGCTACGAATAAATATTATTTATTCGTGTACGTGTAATCTACGAAAAAAAAAAATAACAAAAAAAATATATACATAAAAAAAAATGCTTGAATCATAGGTAATCGATTAACACGTGTTTTTCAGTATCTATGCCGTTAAGCCGTTGGTCCCGGTTACTTCTTACTGACGTAAGTGAGTAATCGTTAGGCATATGAGCCATGTCAGGGGCCTTTGGCGGCTCAATCATAACCCTGACACCAGGGTTGATGAGGTTGGTATTCACCTCACAACCTACACGATAAGAAGAAGAAGTATTTATGCCCGATTAATGGCAATTGTTTAAACTCACCTCAATTACATGGAACTTAGACATAACAGACGAGGAGTGCTCTGTCTACCCCGTTAAGATACGACTGTTGAGTTGGGAATCGCACTTCATCTCTAGTGATACATAATGCTTTATACTACACTAACAAGGGAAATAGCTATCATTTTTGTATACGTAATATATTTTCACGTTGGAAATTCATAGTAGGTACACCAATATGGGTATATTTGTGGCTCTGCCCACCCCATTAGGGATTAATGGCGCGAATTTATGTATGTATGTGTACAATGGGTCCGCAAGATGTGGTAATAAAACCGTCTTTTATTAACTCGGGAAATTAGTTCCGTCCAGTGATGGGCCGATGGAATCTTCCCACTTTGGTAACGTTCTTGGCAGTAAAAAGCTTGGTGTAAAAATAGGTAATTTTCCTAACCTTTAGGCAGATAAGACCAAAGTACGAGAAATAACAATTTGAAAAAGGTCTTTACTATTTGAAGTGGAATTTGCCATCGCAAAAGTATAGTATAAAATTGAAAATAATAAAAACAAAATTGCGATGGAAAATTCCACTTGATATTTACTCAGAATCATGGTTTGAATCATCCTCTTCAGTATTTGTTACGATGTCACTAACAATTTTTTTTTTGTTTCTTTCTTTCTCACTTTCGGAATATTCCCGGAAACGGAACTGGTCCTGTCAAATGTACTGAAGGTAATTAGAACGTAGCTACCTTTATGGTGATAAAAATAAACATTTGGTCGTTTTCTCGTCCATAAAATAATGTTTTTGTTTCCTAATAAATTACCTACAAAGGATGTTTCTAAACAATTTGTTTCTTTGAAGCCTGGAAGAGATTGCTGATGAGTTTATTTATTTATTAAAGTACAAACACATTACATATAAAAACACTAGCTTTTGCCCACGGCTTTCTACCCCTTTTTGGTTTGGGGCAGATTAACAAAAAAAATAAAAAATGATGCACGATTTTTTCGTTAGTCCGTATACTAATTTTTATCTTTCTACCTTGAAAATTGCGGAATGCTACATACAAACTTCCACCACCCATTTAAGGGAAGTGGGGGGTTAGAAAGAGACGAAAAATAACCTATGTCACTCTCCATCACTTCAACGAGTGAAACGAACTCAACAGTATTATGTTGCATGCCAATAATCTTTATACTTTTAAGATTCAGCATGTAACCTTAATGTACCCAATATTTTTGTTTGAAATAAATAGCTTTAATTCTTTTTTTAATTTAATAGAAAAAAAAACTATCTCAACTTAAAAAATCACGTCAATTCGTCGCTCCGTTATGTCGTGAAAGACGGAAAAAGAAACAGACAGACACAGATATAATATTAGTATAAATAGTTGCCTTAACGACATTAACTATTTGGGTAGATCACAGGTAGTCTAGAGTAAGTCGTCGCAAATTTAGGTTTAACATAACAAATACAAAACATAAGATTTTGTTTTCGTGTGGAAATTTAAATACTTGTTTTCAAAACATGCACGTACCTATTTACAAGATCGAAGAGGACACATCGCCTTTTGACAATATTTTCTAATCTAATCTAATCTAGCCTACAAGATCCCACTGCAGGGCGAAAGCTTCCCCTTCCTCTTTCCATTTTTCGCGGTCCTGTGCATACTCCAGTCCCTCCGGCAAGCGTCCAAGTCGTCACGCCGCCATCTCTATCGAGGTCTACCACGACGCCTGTACCTATCATGAGGCACCCAATGCGTGACGATCCGTGCCCACCGCTCAGAGTGTATGCGACAAACATGTCCGGCCCAATCCCATTTGAGTCTGGCTTTTCGTCCCACATCAGCGATTCCCGTTTTTGAACGCAGTGTTGTGTTTCAATATTTTCAACTTTACTAAAAAGTCTTTTAGAAAAATAACAGCCTTTATTCCTCCCATCAACTAGCTACGAAGCCAAATCCCGTTGGGAGCAAAAAACATGGAAAAATCTACACTCACAAAGAGGATCAATTTTTAAACTTGCTGTTTCTATATCGCTTGCAAAATACTCTGGACATAGAGCAGTTGAGCAGGAATATGTAAACAACTCCCATACCACCCCGGAAACTACATATAGCAATCTCACCAATCTGTCACTTTAGCATAGAAAAAAGAATCTTCTTCTATCGTGTGGGTTGTGGGGAACTACCAACCTCATCAACCTGTCTGGGTTCTTATTGCGCCGCCAAAGGCTGACATAGCTCATGTAACGGTTACTCACTTACATCACTAAGTAGCAACCGGGACCGCCTGTTTAACGTGCCTTCCGAAGCACGGATCATCTTAATTTCAAGCAATCAGGTGAACAGCCTGTAATGTTCTAACCAAAGTAGGAATCACAAAGTGATTTTTGTAATATGTCCCCACCGGGATTCGAACCAGGGACCTCCGGATCGTGAGCTCAACGCTCATCCACTGGACCACAGAGGCCGTTATAGAGAATAAAGAATAGTACTATGTATGAAACGGTAAATCTCCGCTAAGCCTCCGCATCAATTTGGTATCGGACGCCGAATTTGACCTAAATGAACCCGAAGCCACAGCCTCCGTGGTCTAGTGGTTAGAGCGTTAGGCTCACGATCTGGAGGTCCGGGTTCGGTTCCCGATGGGGACATTGTCGAAATCACTTTGTGAGACTGTCCTTTGTTTGGTAAGGACTTTTCAGGCTTGAATCACCTAATGGTCTGAAAAAGTAAGATGATTCCGTACTTCGGAGGGCACGTTAAGCCGTTGGTCCCGGCTATTAGCCGCAAAAACACCTCCACCAACCCGCAGTGGAGCAGGGTGGTGGAGTATGCTCCATACCCTCTCCGGTTGATTGAGGGGAGGCCTGTGCCCAGCAGTGGGACGTTTATATATATAGGCTGTTTATGTTATGTAAATAAATTATTTGAGTCTTGCTTGAGTTGCATTAGCCGTATTTGTATGCATTTACTTATTTATTTAGGTATATATATTGTATTTAGTGTGTATATTTATACGTAAATATATGTTTATAATATATTTATGAAATATATATTATATAATATATAATTTATTTAAATGTGGTTTGTAGGTTTAGGTTAATATTTTGTTTTATATTAGTATAAGTAATTTCTAAATGTTTTGTACGCGTATGTATGTCTATCTATATAATATTATACGTTGAAAGTCTCTCTTGTCACGTAGGTCAGCTGGAAGAAATCTCTTTGTTTAGAGATAAGCTTGCCTGTACTATCTGTTTTCTTTGTATGTTTCTTGTGTCTGTTTTATTGTGTACAAATAAATAAATAAAAATAAAATAATAATTATCTTCCTATCGTGTGATAATAATTATAGTATGGAAATGACATACATAATAAATATTACTATTTTATTCTATGCTCGAATGACAGACGATTGTTGTGTTGATGTTTCAATAAATATCGATGTTTAGAATCTATATGAACCAGAAACTACACAAGAAAAGTGAAAACATCTAAAAGGTGTTCCATCTAATACGTCTTATAACAATTTAAATTATACCATACCGATTTAGTCAAAAATCCATTACCACAAGTAATAAACTCACTTGGAAATCGTTTCACCGACATTATATAACATCGCATCGTTCGAGTGAGCTAGAAATTCAATTTGTGGCCCATCAACGTTACTCGTCTGGATTCCTTTACCCATTTGCATATTAAAATGAGTTCACGGTTCCTTAGTAGGGGATGGGAACTTTCTAGAATATTGATACGTTACGATTGAGTTGCTGAAGTTAAAAAATGTACGATTGAAATTGTGAAAATAAGAAAGAATAAACAACACACATGCAATCAGAAATCATAATCATTTATTCAACGTAATTGTCATGGATAAACTTGTTGAAGTTCAATGCAGCATTATTGAATTTACGTCATTTCGCAAGGTGTTATGGCTGAGGAGAAGAAACGACAAGAAACTGCAACAGCAACACATCTTTTAAATCAATGAGGGAATACATTACAAGTTCTTTAATAACTAGAGGAACACATTTAACACCAGTCTAATAAAATTTATCATTTAGGTCATCATTAATCTCATAATAAGCTTTTTTACATAAAGTAAGCTTGACATGAGCTTCTAATGTATTTTCTGATAAATTCAAAATATTATCTGGTAGATTTTATTATAAAAACGTATTCATAACCCCAAAAAAAGATGAATTTAATGAACATCCTCTATGCTTTTTGTAGTTGTTATGTGAAAATTTTTCAGTAATGTTATTGTCTTGTTTTTGTGTGTGGAATCCTTTTATTATAAACAATTTCTATTCTATTCTATTCACGATGTTTTTTTTTTCAAATTTAATGTATAGACGAAAGTTACTCTCACAGACAAACCGAGGACTTGGTTTTGTGGGGATTTTATTGTATCTATATTTTTTGTATCCCATGATAATAAAAATACCTATATTGCACCGTATATTGCAGTCGGGCAATATGTAGCAAGTTCTTTCACAAGAAATTGATATTCAGCCGCCAGTTGTGCTTCTCTTGTCACTTTTGTAATTATTTTTACTGTTGTGGTAATATGTGCAATAAAGCGTTTTTTTATACGCTTTATTAAAAGAAAAGAAAGAAGCTACACGCGGCTCACAAATACAAATTATCAATAAATAAATCAAACTAAGAACTAGCTAACCTATAAATGAGCAATAACTATAAATCTTCTGTTATTTTAATTCAATAACCTCACCATAAACACGTCGCCTATTCCCGATTAATTTAACACCATAAAATATTCGTTTCACCCCTAATCTTATCTCGAAAATGTAGTGAAGCCTATACGAAATTAGTTAGCGGCACGCGACCTGTTCTGAATAAAGGGGTTGTAAAATAGGGGTTGCTAGTTATAATACTAATAATATATTGTAGCCAGATCATATAATTTTTCAATTTCGTGATAAACAAAACGAAAAAAAACCCACAGAAAAAAAATTCAAAGAAAACAAAAATTAAATTAAATAAACCTCGGCTCAGGGCGTCGTCTGAAAGGAAGTATTCGTATATCTGAAAGAATTTATTTATATATTTATTTATTAAGTACTACTACATCATTGTCTTCTATGCTGTTCTGGGAGCAAATAAAAAACATAGAACACGTTCAGCTGCTTCTCTTCCCGGGCATGTCGTAAAAACCGACAGAGGGATTGTGTCCTCTAACATGATGGACTAATGTTATGGGCGATAGGCTGATCCCTTATCACCATAAGGTTCATCATATCCATCTTTGGGCTTCGTATCAACAGTGGCTGCAAGTTGTCTTTGATTACTTGTGGCTCTGCCCACCCCATTGGGGATTACGGGCGTGAGTTTATGTATGTATGTATGTACTACATCATACATACAAAACATTAACAACTAAGTGAATTACTAAAATTAAGACTTATATATATGACAATTACAGTGTACATAGCATCTACAAATTAGTAACAAATTAACAAAGCAGTATATAGCGATAAGCGCTGAATGAGGGAAATCGTCGATCGTATATACTTACTGTAATTTATTCTTCTATCGTGTGGGTTGTGAGGTTGGAGTACCAAGCTCACAAACCCTGGTGTCAGGGTTACTATTGAGCCGCCAAAGGCCCCTGACATGGCTCATGTAACAACTACTTACTTACATCAGTAAGTAGTAACCGGGACCAACGGCTTAACGTGCCTTCAGAAGCACGGACCATATTACTTTTGGGCAATCTGGTGATCAGCCAGTAATGTCCTAACCAAACTAGGGACCACAAAGTAATTTTTTTTGATATGTCCCCACCGGGAATCGAACCCGGGACCTCCAGATCGTGAACCCAATGCTCAACCACTGGACTACAGTATATAACAACGTCACCCCTGCATCGCCCATTCTGCGTGTTATTTATATATTTCTCTTTCGAAGCGGGCCGCAAATTGAACACGCCTGGCGCTAAGCATAACTGCACTAAGCCGTTATTAACATAATATTTATACTTTGAAACTGTGATTCTGATAAGTGTGTGCTAAGCTCAACCTTACAACTTTGGCACCATAAACCAGTGGGAATAGAAAATGAAATGGAGAAATATTCACAGCTCAATGAAATAATTCCTGTACGATTGGTTATAACTCTAGAAAACTTGCAACAACATTTGATATTGCCGCGTTTGATTTCAATCATAGAGCACCAATGCCCTCCGGCGGATCGGAGTAGGTACTCAGTTCATCTTGCGACGGATGTACCTCTGACTAACCCAATTGGGAATTGAGTCGTGAGTTCATAATGTTGCTGATTCCAGTACGGTCACGAGCATTAATATGTATACACTTTGGCACTATGTCACATTAACTTTTTTGACAAACTGAACTGTAAGTCTCACTAAATGTCAAATATGTTAGTGCGACAGAGTCCTAAAGTGGGTACGTTATATTGCTCATGACTGTACACACCATCTAATTAATTTTATTTTAAGTTATACCTGTCATTTTCTTATCCGCCGAAAACGAATGGGACACGTAATCGACAAGCATAAACTTTATGGAACAGACAATTTTAGGCAGAAATTAAAAAAGAACCCTCGCAAAATTTTACATTGGCCAATAACCTGACAAAATTAAGACAACAGCACACGTCAAACGAGTTGCATATTAGCGAGATGCCTATTTCATTTACTCATTCATTTTAAAATTATCATTTCCTTTCCTTTTCGGCGGATAAAAATATTATGACAAGTATAACTTAAAATAAAATTGGGACGTAGTTACATAGACTTATTTTAATCACCTTATCGCCCATAACAATTTTCTATCATGTTAGAAAAGACACATTCCTCTGTCATATTTTACTACATTCCCGGGAAGACAAGCAGACATAAACATAAACTCACGCCCGTAATCCGTAATGGGGTGGGCAGAGCCACAAGTAATCAAAGACAACTTGCAGCCACTGTTGATACGATGTCGTAAGCTGGATATGATGAACCTTATGGTGATAAGGGATCAGCCTATCGCCCATAACATTAGTCCATCATGTTAGAGGACACAATCCCTTTGTCGGTTTTTACGACAAGCCCGGGAAGACAAGCAGAATAGAAGCATTTCGATTTGTATGACAGCTCACCTATTATATAGCTTCTTAGCTTCGAGAGAGGAGGCTGACAAGTAACTGAACGTTACCAGTCTAGATAAGAACTTAAGTAGTATTTCCTTCAATACTACCTAAGTATTTATTACCTTCAACCCGAAATTATTAACCTACTTGCCATTAATTATATAAACACACATACATAAATAGCCTATATACGTCCCACTGCTGGGCACAGGCCTCCCCTCAATCAACTGGAGGGGGTATGGAGCATCCTCCACCACGCTGCTCCGCTGCGGGTTGGTGGAGATGTTTTTTACTAATAGCCGGGACCAACAGCTTAACGTGCCCTCATCTTCTTATTTTTCAGACGATCAGGTGATTAAACCCTGAAAAGTCCTTACCAAACAAAGGACAGTCTCACAAAGTGATTTGGACAATGTCCCCATCGGGAATCAAACGCGGACCTCCGAATCGTGAGTCTGACGCTCTAACCACTAGACCACAGAGGCTGTGTGTGTGGAGGCAATAATTAATCTCTCCTAAATTATAACCTCAAACACGGGTAATTCAACTTTAACAATTGATAGGAAAGCGGGTCATAGCCAGGCAATATTGTGAAACAAAGGAGCGATATTGAGCGAGTGGGGGTAAGTATATAGCAGGTGAGTATACTGAAGTTTCTAATCTAGAGGAGTTTCATTCGCAGCATTAGAGGCTAGCGTTACACCGAAACGAACCAACATAATATATATATCGTCGTCTCCCTAGCATTATGCCGTTTTTCCCAGGGTTAGCTTACCTAACCTGAAGATTTTAGATAGGTCCGGTTTTTACAGAAGAAGTGTCTTCAGCAAATATTAACACTTTCAAGGACAGAACGTCTAATGACGTTCCGATTCCAAGTTGTCATACTCTCCTATTATAAACCATCAATGACCCACGGTCTGTCCGCGAAAGGGTTAATAATATTAGTAATTATTATTATTATTATTTGTCATTTTTTCCAATTTATTAACTTTCTTTCGATAATAAATTATGTATATTCCAAATAATAAAACTTAAAAATAATTATTTACATGTCAATAGCAAAACGGTTAGTAGAATAAACGCTTAATAAAATGTATAATATTAATAGTTTAATATAATATGTATTACTAAGTAAAAGTTTAATATTTTGAAAGCAAACATTATTAGTAACGGCCTCCGTTGTCCAAAAGTTTGAGCGTTCGGCTCACGATCCGGAGGTCCTGGGTTCAAATCCCGGTGGGGACATTATCACGAAACTCATTTTTCCCTACTTCGGTTAGGACATTATAGGCTGGTAGTCGTTACATGAGTCATATCAGGGGCCTTTAGCGGTTCAATAATAACCCTGAGAACAGGGTTGATGGGGTTGGTAATCTACCTCACAACCCACGCGATAGAAGAAGTTGGGGTGGGCAGAGCCATAAGTAATCAAAGACAACTTGCAGCCACTGTTGATTAATACGAAGTTTATCAAGCCAAGATATCGGTCTATCGCCCATAATAATTGTTCATCATGTTCGAAAAGACAATCCCTTTGTCGGTTTTTACGACATGCCCGGGAAGACATGCAATTTAACTTATTTTATATATAGAAGAAGTCACTTGAAACTTAAGAAATTGAAGCGGCACGGTGTAAGAACGGCCGCTTTAAGGTGGCCGTTCTAGTCTCACTTCCAGGTTACGGGTATTAGGTAGGTAATCAACTCTAGTGAAAGCCTCTTTAGAGAAACTAGCTTTATTATGCCTCTTTATCTACCGGCCTTTGGATTGGATAACTATTGAAAGAAATTGTATCACTTGGAGTTTGTACGAGTTTTCTTGAGTTTTCTTTCTAGACAATATTCAATATCGTCTACTTATAAAAAGAAAGCCAGTCAGTGCCGGAAAGGGGGTTCTAAATGGATTTTATTATTTTACATTTATTTTTAATTCAATATTCATTAATTTTTTATTTTAATATTTAAATTTCATTTTAATAAATAAGATTTTAATTTTAGTTTTGATTTTAATAATTTTCAATTTTAAAGTGACATAATTGTATCTTACAATATGGGTACCTACCCGAAATAAATTCCTTTTTTTTATAAATAAAATACCTATATGAAAGATCGTTCCTCTTACTTCTCTTTTTTCTAGGAATCTTATAGAAGGGATATTATTATGTATAGAGTATTTGTATAAATATTAACTGTATTTTTTATTATACAGGATGTTAGTGACATCGTAACGAATACTAAGGGGGATGATTCAGACTATGATTCTAAGTTAATATCAAGTGGAATTTTCCGTCGCAAAATTCATGTATTTTTTAAGTTTTTTTAAATTAATTCCAACTCTATACTTTTGCGATGAAAATTTCCACTTGATATATTAACTTAGAATAATCAGCTGAATCATCCCCCTTAGTGTTCGTTACGATGTCACTTACACCCCGTACAAGTACATACGGTAGCCATACAAGTATGTATGGGTGTTAGTGACATCGTAACGAATACTGAGAGGGATGATTCATACCATGATTCTGAGTTTAAGTTTTTCCATTCCATACTTTTGCTTTTTTTTGTTCCATGGGCTGAATCATCCCTCAAAGTTTTCGTTACGATGTCACTAACAACCTGTATTTTTTACTCTACTAATCTTATAGATGCATCTGCCACAAACCAACCCCAAGAGCTCAACTTAAACTGTTTTTTACCCACTTGAAGTTCATTTGGCCAAAAAAAGACGTTACTCAATTACCAAGCGGTAGTATTTACATAAAAAGTTATGAAACACCTGAAGCAAACAGAACTAGGTTGAAATTATATTTTCAAAGCACGGATTTTTAGAGGGCGGACCTTTGGCAAATTAACCCAAAACCTGAAGGGTTAACGGGAACATTATAAGAATATATAATGAGAGGCCCGCAGAGGATCACAAGAATCCTCTTGCCCTCTCAATTAACGTTGAGTTGAAATTAATTTATTCTAACCAGAGGATTTTTAGGTGAAGCCTGAGTTGCAGCAAAATAGCGGTGATTATTAAGCACATAATTCTATTAACATACATAACATAACATATACAGCCTATTTACGTCCCACTGCAGGGCACAGGCCTCCCATCAATCAATCGGAGGGGGTATAGAGCGTACTCCACCACGCTGCTCCATTGCGGGTTGGTGGAGGTGTTTTTACGGCTAATAGCCGAGCCCAACGGCTTAACGTGCCCTCCGAAGCACGGAATCATGTTACTTTTTCGGACAATCAGGTGATTCAAGCCTGAAGAATCCTTACCAAACAAAGGACAGTCTCACAAGGTGATTTCGACAATGTCCCCATCGGGAATCGAACCTGGACCTCCATATCGCGAGCCTAACGCTCTAACCACCAGACCACGGAGGCTGTTGACATAATTCTATTAAGAAGTTATTTTTTAATGGAGCTGGAAGAGGAAGGCCTAGGCGTACATACCGCGATCAGATCCAGGATGTTTTAAAGAAATACCACGTCAAGAGTACTCCAAACCGGCGAGCATGCATGAAGTCTTTGATGAGAGTGGAACAACGGCCTCCGTGGTCCAGTGGTTGAGCGTTGTGCTCACGATTCGGAGGGCCCGGGTTCGTATCCCGGTGGGGACAAAACACAAAAATCACTTCGTGATCCCTAGTTTGGTTAGGACATTACAGGCTGATCACCTGATTGTCCAAAAGTAAGATGATCCGTGCTTCAGAAGGCACGTTAAGCCGCTGGTCCCGGTTATTATTTACTGATGTAAGTACATAGTCGTTACATGAGTCATGTCAGGGGCTTATGGCAGCTCAGTGATAACCCTAACACCAGGGTTGATGGGCTTGGTAATCCACCTCACAATCCACACGATAGAAGAAGAAGAAGAGTGGATGAAGCTGAAATAGCTGTATCCGGTTCGTAGTTAGGTTAGGTTAGAATTCCATAGTATGTCTACCCCAACGGGAAAGAGGAGAGATCTTATGTTTGTATGTGTAATTCGATTAATTATCTTTCCTTATCATAATAGTCATATGTCTCAAGGACACTATGGTGGTACCACTACGGTTGCGCCACCAATATGTATGCAGTTGACATGAGTTGTTAGCGGAGTGCTTATACAACTGCATGCATTTTTTTAGTGGCGCCACAACTGTGTCCTAGCGAGATAGGGCCCTAAGTGATTGTATCCTTGCCAAAATAAAGGACCATTGCATTAAAAAAATGCTGGTAAGTTTATAAAATTTACTTAGCTGTCTATTATCCCAGTTGTTTTAGGAATTTTGATCTCCATCTACATCCGTACTGATCTGGTAACTGGTGAAATGAGAACACCCATAAGCTTATCTTTAGACTCCGAAAATGTTACTACGATTTGACGTTTTGTGTCACTCCCCACATCAAAGGGTAGTTCAGACGTGAGTGAGATGACTCAATTGCCTGCTTGCTCCAGAAATTGCTCATCCTCGTTGATCGTTCCGAAACAGAAGAGCAAAGGATTTGATTCGATTGACATGGTCTTTGTCGTTGCATCACAGAATATCGAGCCTTCAAAGCTATGAAGCTGAGTCTGTTTCGATTGATCTTCATAATCATAATTTAATATCAGGCGAGATTCTGTTAATTAAAAAAGATATACGTCATATTTATCTGATAAATGACAATCGCTTTGGGAAAGAAATCCTCAGATGGATGGATAGAATTTAAGTTGTCAAGTGATCAGTCTATTGCCTTAGAATAATAGTTGAGAACGGACACTCTCCGCCCGCACCAATTCGTATCGGTACCGGGCAACATTTACCTCACCCCCGCAGGTTTCAGTTTAATGAGCAACTGCATGTAGCAGCGAATGCCTACTGATGGGCAATGTGTGATTTCTGTTTGCTACCTACCTGTTTCTATTATAATTAAGTAAACACCTAGGTGAATGATAAGGATTTGTTTGTGTAAGTAAGTTCTTTAAATGTATTAATGAGAAAGCGTAGCGTCTGCCGAAGTAGAAGGCATCGAGACAAACCTGTTTAGGTTTAGCGATGTTTGTAAAACAATCAATGTGTAATTTATGAAGTATTATTAAAAAAAATAACATACATACATACATAAACTCACGCCCGTTATCCCTAATGGGGTGGGCAGAGCCACAAGAAAAAAAAATTAAATGGCCTTAAGCCGTTAAGGGGCATGACAGCGCGCGCGGGTTATCGGCTCTTCTGCGTTAGGCGACACAAGGAGCGAGAGAGAGAGAGAAGTTGTGCTGTTGCTCATGTAACGTCCATCATGGTGGACACCACCCTTTCCAGGGTTCTCCCTACTCAGATTTTTACTCGCTAGATAAGGGACCACAACCTATGGGCCATCCAGACTTTCCTTTTTAGGCATAACACGACTTCGTGTCACTTTCACTGTGGACATGCCAAAGTATTAACTTTGACATTAGCAAAATGTCTTGTTAAACGAATGCTTTTAGGATTTCATAATTGTAACAGAATGTTCATTTCCCTTGATTATGTCTAATTATTTCACGTTTAGAATTAAAGATGGCGGGTTGTTATTTTACGAGGTAAAGAATAACTTCTCTTCTGGATTCTGAGTAAGGTATACGCCCTCTCCGACATGGTTGTTAGTGACATCGTAACGAAAACTGTGAGTGATGATTCCGACCATGATTCAGACCATGATTCTGAGTTGATATCAAGTTTCGCTGCAAAAGTATGGAACTGATATTGATTAAAAAAACTCAAAACGATTAATGAATTTTCCGACAAATTTCTTACCGACGGAAAAATTCACTTGATATAAACTCAGAATCATGGTCTGAATCATTCCACTTAGGATTAATTACGAATGTCATTAACACCCTGTATACATACATACACCAAGCTCACGACTATTATCCCAATTGGGGTAGCCAGACGTACACCTATCGTAAGATTAACTAAGTATCCACACCTCATCGAGCTTTCTGTCAGACGAACATGATAAGTTGCGAGCCGTATCGCCTTCTTACTAGTCAAGTTTTACTCGACAATGAAAACGAGCCAATTGTGTTATGAGTTTTGAGACATAACACAAAAATTACTTCGTGATCACTAGTTCGATTAGGAGATTACGGACTGATCTCCTGATTCTCCGAAAGTAAGATGATCCGTGATTCGGAAGGCATGTTAAGCCGTTAGTCTCGGTTACTACTTACTGATGTAAGTAGTCGTTACATGAGCCATGTCAGGGGCCTTTGGCGGCTCAATAATAACCTGACGCCAGGGTTGATGAGGTTGGTAATCCAACTCACAACTCACACCGTATCATCGGGCACATACTTTTTTTGAGGTGACTTATTGTAGATTTGCCGCAGATGGCATTAACTACTTGACCGGACAAATGGGGAGCGCTGAAGGCTCTCACCCGGTACAACGTTTAAGACAACAGGCCTGAGGGTGCCCAGTTGGGTGCGAACCTCGGCTCAGAGCGTCGTCTGAGAGAAAAAATATTAGAAAGAATTAATCTACCCTAGTGGGTCGATAGCGATAAGCGCCGATTGAGGGAAATCGTCGACCACGCCGGCGGGGTCGGTATCAGGGTCCAGGCTCAGACCCTTACTATTATTTTCGCCCCAATAATCCACCACAAAATGTCGCCATGACAAAATCGTTACTAAGTTATACCAGTAAATGTTTTGTTTAATAATTTAAGCGGTTTAATAAAGCGTAGATACTATTTAAAGGCCCCACTCTGACTGTATAAATAATTAATGATTGCATATTGGTCGGCCATCGAGGTATAAATCTATTGGAGGGTGTGTCCAGGATTTATGGTGTATTAGTTTTTGTTAACATTATTTCTGTATTGCACGCACGCACTTTAAGCAGTTGGTTCCGGCTATTAGCCTTAAAAGGACCTCCAGCAATCTGCAGTGGAGCAGCGTGGTGGAATATGCTCCATACCCCCTTCGGTTGATTGAAGGAAGGCCTGTGCCCAGCAGTGGGACGTATATATTATTATTATAGGCTATTTATATTATGTTTCTATGTTTGTATTAGTTATACGTAAGTCGTTTGAGTTATGGGATCGAACGTGTTATTTGTAAATGAGGATATAAGCTAGAAGCTCAAATGTAAGCGGTAGTACTGTTAAGTGTTCCTAAATTTTGACAGTTCTGCATACCTACTACTTATTTGAATAAACAAACATATTGTTTTGCTTATATTTTTATACTATAACGCTTTGAGCAGCGTTTAACGCGACACTTGATGGGAGAAATAGGCAGTTTTTATCCTTATTAGTACTTCCCTATAAAAAAATACACAAAAGAAAAAAACACGTAGAATAATTTCAGTTGGTTTTCTCGGCAAATTCAAAAGGAGTTATAATTTTACGTTTAGAACGGAAACTCCCCGCCCTGCACTACCCCCTCTGGCTTTTACTTATTCGTCCTTACCAAACAAAGGACAGTCTCACAAAGTCATTTCGACAATATCCCCATCGGGAATCGAACCCGGTTCTCCAGATTGTGAGCCAATATTAGGTACTTACAAGAAACATAAATAATTAGACATACGAGTATGAATAATTACGAAAGCGGTATCCATCATCAGCGGTATAATAAAGCGGAACTTGATGGTAAGGCTGGCAGAGGAAGACCAGAAGGATTTACATTGTCCAAATTGGAGATGTCCTTAGAAAAGGTTTAATACGATCTACTCTGAACCGGCGTGCGTGTATGAAGCGATTGATGAATGTGGAGGAAGCAAGAGAAGTATGTCACGATCGAAGCAAATGGAATTCTATAGGTAGTCTCTGTTCACCCCGGTGAGAAATAGACGTGAGTTTATGTATGTATAAATGTATGTATGAATAATTATGTTCTTCCCACGCTCTGTAAGCCATAGCTCAGGACAAAAAGTTTATAACTCATTTTATACCAATAGCCACCTAAGACAAAGGCATAGAAACTTTAACAAAATTCAAAACTATTTATATAAGTCTCAATGGTATTAAATTGTCGCAAGTCAAGCCCTTTGAGAAGGGTCTTGTCACGATAACACCTCAGTGACCAGGTGTAGTACTAAGCCAATCGGTGAAGGCAGAGGTTCTCAACCTGTAGTCCGGGGGCCACTAGGATACCAATGGGAGCCAACTAGACACCTCGTTTGAATGCCCTTAAGTATACCCTTTTCTCTGTTACGTTTTTTACAATACAAATACGCTTTATTGCACATTAAACACAAAACTAAAAACAATTACAAAAGTGACAAGAGACACTACCGGCGGCCGTATTGCTAGATAGCAATTTCTTCCAGGCAACCTTAGGGTGAAAGAACTTGCTACATATTGAAATAAGAGACGGTGCAATAAGTAGTAAATAATGCAATTTAACTCAGAGTAAAGTCCAAGTAAGTATTCCAAGTTTTATGATTTTATTCCAAGTCGATTCACACGATTTATGTTTAATCAATCAATCAATCATCATTTATTTGCGGAAAAAATGGTATCATTGGTTTTTAAAATAATAAAATAGTACCTAAATGTTATACCACAATAGGCACGCAAATAATTATTCATAATTATAACAATAATAAATTAAAAATAATAAAAATCAAAATAATAATAAACTATATAGTACAGTACAGTACAGTATAGTATAGTATCGTAAGTTGTTATTGTAAGTTGATTCTCAAATAAATGTACATACATAATCAATCTTACGCCTATTGTACAGAGGTTATTAAATACTATACAATTCCATTTGCTTTAATCCTGACACACTTCTCTTACTTCCTCCACGTTCATCGATCGTTTCGACCACGCATGCTGAAAGTAAATGTGACAAAATAAATAAACATGTCTTTGGTCATCTACATGCAGGCATCCCGACAATGGGCAGGCATGTCTTACACGCCAATACTGCTTAGTAAAAAGCTGCTTATGGTAGGAAGACCGATCGCAAGTTAGAGAGTCGAAATAAAATGTCTTCTGTGAAGCAAGGTTGAGAACCAGTGGGTTAGGGAATGTTTTAACTTGTCAAACCTTAAACCCTGTATCGCAGGCCTGACAAAACGTAATGCGCGTTCAATGGGGTTTTATCGTTCATTCTATTTGGGGGTAAGAGCTGAGGACACAGACAGACATAAAACCACGCCTGCAATATCTCTGGAGGTAGACAGGCCCAATTCACTAGACGACAAATTGCAAACCACATTCAATATCGAAGTCTCTAGATGGATATGACGCAAAGAGTCTAACGGCTTTCGTAGTTTAGTGGTCGAGGGTTGGGCTCACGATCCGGAAGTACCGGATTTGAATCCAGATGGGGACAAATCACAGAAACCACTTTGTGATCCCTAGTTTGGTTAGGATATTACAGACTGATAACATGACTGTCCGAAAGTAAGATGATCCGTGCTTCGGAAGGCACGCTAAGCCGTTGGTCCCGGTTACTACTTACTGATGTAAGTGAGTAATCGTTACATGGGCCATGTCAGGGGCCTTTGGCGGCTCAATAATAACTCTGACACTAGGGTTGCTGAGGTTGGTAATCCACCTCACAACCCACGCGAGATGAAATGAGTAATCAAAGACAACTTGCAGCCTTGTTGATTGAAGAAGTTCGAAGTTCATCAAGACAAGGGATCAGCATATCGCTCACAATAATTGTCTATCATGTTCGAAAAGATTCAATCTTTTCAGTTTTGTCAATGTCTTTTGTTTCAATTATTGTGAGCGATATGCTGATCCCTTGACTTGATGAACTTCCAATCAATCAACAGTGGCTGCAAGACCTTTGTCGGTTTTTATGACATGCCCGGGAAGACAAGCAAAATTAACTTATTTTTATTCGCTCAAAGAACAGCATAGAAAGTGCTCAGCTGCTCGTAAAGTTTGATATTTCCTTCAATAACTTTACCTCAATTCCGCTTATTTCATTGTATTGAAAACGGATATTTAACCATAAAAAATCGAAGGAAAAGAACTGAGCGCACTCGGGCTGCGCTACCTTGCTATAAAAATAAAAAAGACCTATAAATAAACTACGGAAAAGCCAATAAGAGGCAGTAAACGTTTCCCTTCGAAATTAAAGCCGTTACTTAGATTGGTTCGATTTCTTTTCTTACTATATAGGTGGTAAAGTTGATAACATAATAAAACGGGTTTACACCTTTATTGCTATGTTTTTCTTACAAATCATTTTTTAAAATTAAAAAAATTAAATTAAATAATAATTTATTAGCAGGCATATACCCATAGAGAACAAACACAATAAAAAAAACAATAATAATTACAAGAATAGTCATTAAAAAAGATAAATAAAATTACTAAATTTAAGCGCAGCAAACTCAGGTCAATAAGGACATATAAATAATCTGCTGTGCAAATATAGGCACCTAGGGATTTGGGCTACCTTTTTTAAAAAAAGGTAGGTTCTGAGTATGTTCAACAGGCGAATGTCGGACAGTCAGACAGTCGATATTTACTATACACTGTGATGTGATGTGTGAGGTGTGATGCGGTTTTGTTATGTCAGAATATTTAATCTAGTTATTATTCCTTTTCTGACTGCCTGTTTGACCTTACCACCTTAGAAGACAAAACTAGCTCAATATAGGTTAGGTCACTTACCTCCAAAATGCGATGTTTTTTTTCCTTTGTAATAATTTATGATTCAAACATGAGTTCAAAAACAAATTAGAAAATCATTACTTTAGGCCCGTACTTGGATTCGAACCTGCGACCTCACAATGAGAGTCAAGCGTTCTTCCAACTGGGTCACTGAGACTACTAAAAAGCAATAAAGTTCCAAAAATAAGTCAATTTTATTTATGAACCCCGGAAACTCAGAGCCTACCTAAGCTTTAAAGTAACATAAAACCTCTTTCCAACATTAAACTATGCACAAACAACAATTTTCCCTTTTAGTAAATTACTTAATTACTTATTCATATCCCATTTATTAGCTTTCGTCGCGACTGCACTTGCGTGGTAGTAATTTGTTGAGTCATTCATTAATTTGTCATTTATTAAAAAAATAAGTAACAGCAACTGCTTGTCTGCTGAAATAGATAGGTAGCTACTAAGCATCACGTTTACACATGCTCATAAAGTGGTATGCCACATCTTGTCTTTTTTTTCTTTGCTTGCGGCGAACCCAAGACGGGAGGGGGGCGGAAACGGAGCGGGGGCACAGCGGATTCGAGGCTGGGGCGCAGCGGATTCGAGGCGGGGGCGCAGCGGAGCCGAGACGGGGGCGCAGCGGATTCGAGGCGGGGGCGCAGCGTAGCCGAGACGGGGTGCAACGGAGCCGAGGCGGGGGCGCAGCGGATCCGAGGCGGGGGCGCAGCGGAGCCGAGGCGGGGGCGCAGCGGAGCCGAGGGGGGGGGGGGGCGCAGCGGAGCCGAGGCGGGGGCGCAGCGGAGCCGAGGCGTTCTTCCGAATAGTGATGTTTGAAAGTTAGCCGTAGTCTTATGCCGTGGTAATCAAACTCTATAGACAGATTGGCATTCGACCACCCCCGTGTTCTATTGACTGACTCTTCTCTACCCATCGCAAAACGGATGTGAGTTGTATGAATGTTTGTATGTTGTAGGTCTGTATATGCTACGTTACCCCCAAGGCCCACGCATTTCGCTAAATAACTAGCTAAATTCAACATTAATTTTATTTGTTTCATAATAATTATGAGAATAAATTATAACGTTAAATGAATTAACAGATTACAAAAGTGACGCGTTCCAATTAGCAAATTAAAAAGGGTCGTTTACACAGGATTGGTTTAATTTCTGTGTATCTAATTCGTTAAAAATCCTTTGGCAAATTTGTTTTTTTTTTGGTCCAGTGTTTGTACTAATGAAATAACTTCCTCAAGTTCTTCTTTTTGAGGGTATGTTTTGCTTTTATTGATGTACTAATAACGGACGAATAGGCGTGAGTTAAAGTAATGTTTGTTGATTAGATTGCATTACATATTACGAATACCACTAATACACACTTAATATACAAAAATAAACTCACGTATATTTACCACCGGGATAAGCAGAGTCTATGGAATTCCATTTGCTTCGATCCTGACACACTTCTCTTGCTCAATCAATCGTTTAAAGAGTAGACCATACGTACTGAATCTTTTCTAAGGATATCTCCAATTTGGTCAATGTAGGTCCTATAACTATTACCTACCTAAGTAATAAAGTACTTCTCACCCTCCTTATTTAAGAGCTGCGCTCTTGTCGGTGGAGTAATCGCCGTTCCTCTCTTCTTCTCGCCAAAACCTTCACCTCCCAATACGACACGACCTGCACGATCTCTTTTATTTGTTTCATAAATGTTATCCTAGGTCTACCCCTTTCTCTCTTCCCTTCAATTTTTCCTTCTATAATGTTCGTTATAAATGAATCGTGTCGTATCAGGTGGCCAATCATATTTCCTCTCCGGTTCTCTATAGTCTTCAATATGGTTCTCTTTTCTCCAACTCTTTCCAGCACTTTTTCATTTGACACCATTTCAGTCCAGCTTATACCCTCCATCCTTCGCCAACACCACATCTCAAACGCTTCCAATCTCTCTCTGTCTCTCTGTGTCATAGTCCACGTTTCACTTCCATAGAGTGCAATGCTCCAAATATATAAAGTACTTAAGCTGGACAAAATGACCAACAAGCTTTTTTTTTTTTTTTTTTTGACGTGACTTATTGTAGATTTGCCGCAGATGGCATTAACTACTTGGCCGGACAAATGGGGAGCGCTGAAGGCTCTCACCCGGACCAACAAGCTTATGCTTGTAAAATGTTCTTGTTGTTGTTATCGTTGTTGTTGCTTAATTATTTAAGCAACAAACTTCCGACCTCGCCCCAGATAGTACATTTTACTTTAATCCTCAGACAATAGAGTTCTCACAAAACAAGTACCTATACATGATATTAGTGACATGGTACTAAGAGGCAGGACTGAGCTCATGATTCTGAGTTAATATCAAGTAGAATTTTCCATCGCAAAAGTGTAGAATTGTAAATAATTTAAAAAAAAAACACAATAAGTCGTGATATTTGAGACGAAAAATTCCACTTGATATTAACTCAGAATCATGATCTGAGTCACCTTCAGTGTTCGTAATAACAACAGTTAATATTTATACAAATAAACTTTACAATAATAATTCCTACTATGAGGTTCCTAAAAAAAAGAGAAGTGAGAGGTCTTCCTCAAAAGAGGAACGTTCTTTCATATATTCTATTTGTAAGTAGACGATGTTTAATTGTCTAGAAAGAAAAACTCAAGAATCAACTCTCACTGTTCCTCGCCCTTCTCGCCGCGTACAAAATTCAGTGCAGTTACAAAAAGGCTCGTTCGCGCATATTTAATTTATATGACCACAACTGTAGCACGGGGGTGTGATACAACATTAAAACACCGAAACTGAAATACTGGACACGCAAAGGGCAATATTAATATTATTACAAAAATAACAAAGTATAAACTCACTCAATGGGATAGTACTACTACTTACTGATGTAAGTATGTAGTCGCTACATGAGCCATGTCAGGTGCCTTTGGCGGCTCAATAATAACCCTGACACCAGGGTTGATGAGGTTGGTATTCCACCTTACAACCCACACGATAAGAAGAAGAATGGGATAGTCAGAGATACCCACGTCCATCGCAAGACGAACTAAGTACCCACACCTCAACGAGCTGTCTGTTAAGTCTGTCTGTTTTGTAAGATTTTGCAGTTTTATTTGACAGGTCCTGATGGTTCTAGTAAATTAGAAGTTTACTGAAGCACTTCGCTTCGGAGTGCACGTTAAGACGTTGATACCAGCTATTAGTCGTAAAACACCTCCTTATTATAAGACTAAACAAATTATATATATAAAAAAAATATCACTGGCACAAAGATTCTCGACTCAGCGTAACCCGACCGAATTAAAGATACACACGTTGCGTAATGCTCTTTGCGGTTTTTAATTGCATTATTAAACTTGGTCGATTTATCCATGTTTAAACATAAGGGAAGCTTCACATGTTCCGACTTTATGATACGATTTTTTGTTCAAAAGTCCTGCCAATCTATGTGGGGTCGGCACAACATGTCTAAGAGATAAATAGACATTTTAATTATGCTCACTTCTTTTATTTTCAAAAATCAATTGCCTTTAAATTCCGACGACTATCCAACAATAGACAACCACCTCATACATTGTTTTAAGTTTACGCGGTTATTATCATAATTAAAACACATAATCCAGTAGTAGGTGTTGTAAAAAGCTTGAAACGGCCTAATGTGGTGAAAAAACGTGAGGACAGAGTGAGTGCGGTTTGTCGTAGTGAGTTTGGTGCGAGTTCAGATGGTTCCGAACATTCTGATATCAAAAACATAAACAAGCGGCAAAGAAAGAGGGTAAACAGATATGTCTGCCCGTAGAAAATTATGGATCTACCTACTCCACTCCAATCTCATCAGTCATCCCGTGATCATGGCACTTGCAACAGTGTCGAAATATCGGGAGTCTCATATTCGACACTGTTGCATTATCCCCATTTAAACGCGGTAAGAACCCGTTATTATGTGTTTTAACCACCTTATAATTTAAAAGGTTTCGTCCGTCCCATTCATTATTCATCCTAAATTCATACCATAAACAACTAAATCCCCATTCATTATCCTTTCATAGTCTCTCTTAATTTCTTTCACTTTTATACATGTAATAATTAACATAATATAAGAAAACAAAGTCACAATACCACAATAATTTTATTGGCCGATATAGTCGCGTTGTGTAAAGAAGACGGCCCTTAAAGATTCATTAAACACGCTCCGAAATTATTTACTTCATAGAGTTTAACATAACAAAAACAAAGCATCATGAAATAAACCCTAAAGGGTTGACAGATGTGTATTGTGCATATATCCACTGCTTGCCAGCTATTGTGTAAGTGACATAAGTGGCGAACTTACTGTCATTAACCAGGCATCCTGGAAACCACGTTACCTATATTCCAATCATGAATCATGAACTCATAATGCGAATTCAGTGGTTTAAATCCTGAACTGGGATTCACTATATTATTAATAAAATACTAAAATAATTATAATATTCTTCTTCATTTCTATCGTGTGGGTTGTGAGGTGGATTACCAACCCAATCAACCCTGGTGTCAGTGTTACAGAGCCGCCAAACGCCCCTGATATGGCTCATTTAACGACTACGTAATTACATCAGTAAGTAGTAACCGGGACCAACGGCTTAACGTGCCTTACAAAGTACGAGTCAGCCTTTCGGACAATCAGGTGACCAACCTGTAATGTCCTATAACGAAACTAGGGATCACAAAGTGATTTTCGTGATGTGTCTCCATCGGGATTTGAACCCGGAACCTCCGGATCGTTAGCACAACGCTGAAAGCACTGGACCACGGAGGCCGTTATTATAATTATGAGTAAGAAAAAAGGATATAAAAAACTAGGTACCCATTTAAATTATGGGTACCTATATTTTTATATACTTTTTTCCTACACAACTGCATTCTATGTATATTTATTTTCACTACATTCAACTTTTACGTTTAGAAATGTAACTTATTATTATAACGTTTTATTTTCCCGCATTGCAGCAGCGTGGTGGAGTATGCTCCATACCCCCTCCGGTTGATTGAGGGAAGGCCTGTGCCCAGCAGTGGGACGTATATAGGCTGTTTATGTTATGTATGTTTTGTGTAAGTGACTGTTAATAAACATAAATAAGTAAATAAATAAACCACAATAAATATACCTACAGAAAGGCATTTGAACAAAAAGTAAAGATTATTTCCTAATATTTTCATTCAACTAACTCTTTGACCCGTAATGATCATAATAAAGAGTCATAACAATAAATGTGTTGATACTAATGGATATTACTGTTTAGTGCAAGTTGGTTATTTAGATAATGGACTAACTTTATCGTTCCGTCGTTTTGCTTTGGTGGAAAGAGTGTTAATAACATAATACCATTATGGTTATAAAAAATGGGTTAGGGAATGTTGCGTGAATTGAACGGAAAATACATGTTTTGCCCTTCTTCTTCTATCGCGTGGGTTGTGAGGTGGATGACCAACCTCATAAACCCTGGGGTCAGGGTTATTATTGACCCGCCAAAGGCCCCTGACGTGACCCAAACGACCTCGTACTTACGTTAGTAAGTAGTAACCGGGATCAACTTACTTCTGGACAATCAGATGATTAGCCTGCAATGTCCTAACCAAACTAGGGATCACAAAGTGATTTGTCCCCACCGGGATTCGAACCAGGGACCTCTGGATCGTGAGCAGAACGCTCAAACTGGACGATAGAGGCCGTTATCAGTTTGAATAAAATTTCCGCACCAACTGAATACATTTTTCGCCAAATAATTAGTACAATCATGAACACCTATCACATTTTTGATTCGCATCATTTTGTTTTGTAAGTTTGATTTTTGCTGGAGAGGTTAAAACTATTAATACTACTTACTTCCAGTTCAACATCTTGTAGAGTTACGCATTCTGAAGTTGCACTTTGTAGTTCTGTCAGTGTGAATGACTTTATGTGGGTAAGGTACTCACTACTACGGCCTCTGTGGTCCAGTGGTTGAGCGTTGGACTCACAATCCGGAAGCACCGGGTTCGAATTACAAAAATCACTTTTGAGTTTGATTAGGACATTACAGGCTGAAAACCTGATTGTGCGAAAGTAAGATGAAGCCGTTGGTCCCGGTTATTATTTAATGACGTAAGTGAGTAATCGTTACATGAGCCATGACAGGGGCCTTTGGCGGCTCAGTCATAACCCTGACACCCTTGATGAGACTGGTATTCCACCACACAACCCACACGATAAGAAGAAGAAGAGGTACCTACCTAAGTAATTAAGTTGGAACATTCTGAGATATACCCACACAACAAAAAACTTCAAAATTTCTTCGTACATTCGCAAAACAAACAAACTTTAAAGAAATATATGCGTTTTAAGATTGCTCAGTTTCCTCTCGGAATAATTTTTTATTCCCTTTCCACGATCCATCTCTGGTTCCTTCGAGTGCGACATGAATTATTTAGTCTGGCCCTGTTTTACTTGCCTGTATTACCATACCATTCTTTTTATCTTCCCAATTGTTTTTTTCCGCTTAATGGTAAAAAAGTTTGGCAAGGGATTACTCGTGCTTTTATGCGTGTCTTTAATATTGTATTCGAATCATATTTTGATGATTAGGTGAAGTCGCTTTTTTATTTATTTGTCGTCGTGTTTTGTTTTGTATCAAGGGATTGTGTGTTTGACGGTAGTCCGGCTTTGGGATAACAATAAGAGTTTTAACAAATCGCTCAGATAAGAGTTACGCTCTTGTCGGTGTAGCATCCTCCATGCTACTTTTTAGGGATAAATAGTGCAGTGGTTTACCATTTGCCTTCCGCCCCGCAGTACCCTGTCTGACGCGAGTGGGATGGCGCCCAGGGTAGTCTATTTCAAAGTCGTACTAGGACTCCTGTCCTCCGTCTCTGAATAGTACTGACAGTTACTGCTGCCCTCTGTCTGGTAAATGTCAATGTTTCTAATTGTAAAAATCATCTTAAGCGAAATAATCGAACGCCCATCCACTGACTATTCTAAAAACACATATCGATTACAATTGTCTCCAATCGACAAACATTACCCAAGCTACCTTCTCCATAATCTACATGTTTTAATAGTTCAGCCATTAAAATGGTAAGCCATTAAAGTTTCGCCGTTTCGTCCCAGTATCTCCACATACAAACACTTATGTACAAATCGCTTTATGAGATAAGGTTGCAAGTTGTACTTTGCATCTTGTGTTGGAGGCGATGGTGGCTCCGGTAAATAAAACTTCGAAATATTATTACAAATGTATTAAGTACTGTACTTATTTTTAATAAAATAATAAATAAATAATAAATAAATGGATTATATTGAATTAAAACTAGGAAATAAATTTCTTCTTTTTTTTCTTTTTGTAATTATTTCTTTTTATTTTGGTGCAATAAAGTGTATTTGTATTGTATTGTATTGAAATATTTACATAAATTAGCAAGATAAGAAACATGCCTCGTTGGCAAAGTCCGTGGCGTAAGTCCTGTAATATTGCCATAGCAAAATATATTACAGTAAAGTATAATTATATGACTTTATCTTGCCAACATCTTGGTTAACAGGGATATGCTTAGTTTAAAAAAAAAAGTTTATTTCAGACATGTTCCATAGTGGTTAGTAACAAGCAATAAACAACTTAATATAGTGTTACTAAGAGAACGATTAAAAAAGAAACATTTACACACCACACGGCTCGACAACTATAAATAACAAGAAAATGTACACATTTATACAACACATTACTAATAAGCAGGTTCCCACCGCCTGGTCACCGGTATCTGCAAGTCCACTTCAGTAAAACCTTCAGTTTTATAGTGAAAAATTAAATAAAAAAGAGAAATTTCTTACAGCTCCGTTCGCGACTTTATTTTGAAAGGGACGAATGGAATGAATGTACTTACATAGAGTATGTAGTAGGCACAGATTATAATTTGTATGTTGTGAATACTTGGCTTGTATCTACTTAGAATGCTTACAAGGCCTCTGTGGGCCAGTGGAAATATTCATTTGAGCGTTGGGCTCGCAATCCGGAGGTGCGGGTTCGATTCCCGATGGGGACATTGTCGAAATCACTTTGTGAGACTGTCCTGTTTGGTAATGACTTCAGGCTTGAATCACCTGATTGTCCGAAAAAGTAAGATGATTCCGTGCTTGGCACGTTAAGCCGTTGGTCCCAGCTATTAGCCGTAAAAACACCTCCACCAACCCGCATTGGAGCAGCGTGGTGGAGTATGCTCCATACCCCCTCCGATTGAATGAGGGGAGGCCTGTGCCCAGCAGTGGAACGTGTATAGGCTGTTTATGTTATGTTTAAGTATGTAAAAGTAATTACAATAAAAAATCTAACAAAGCAAGTTTCAAACACTAGGAACATTCCGATAACAATCAGCTGCATTGGATTGCATCGCTTTAAACTTGCGGATAGCACGAATTAAAACGTATTGTTGAACCTGATGGGGTGTAATTACTGCCCAGAACTGCTGATAACCGGGTTTAACCGGATAACTGGGTTTAAAATATCCGGGTAGCTGCGAATATTACGGCGAGTAACTGTTACTTTTGACCATGGTCTTTCTATCGTCTTCTCCCGTTATCCCGCTTTCACAGGATCCGCTTACCTACCCTGAAGATTTGACTGTCTGTCTGACCTTCCAGTCCGCGAAGGGGAAACCAGCACAATATAGGTTTCACATTAATTCACATACTTCCGAAACGCATTTCTTGGGAATATCGGTTTCCTACGTTTTTTCCTTCACTGCTCAGCACGAGATAATCATTTATAATCCAACAATTTTGAAAAGCATTGGTTTAGGCTTATTTTTATTTTTGATTTATTTTCGAATTTAAAATACGAACTGAATTGCAACGGTGTCGATTCGGGCAATCACCAACATAATTATATAACTTAATTAGACAAAAATAATACTAGCACTATCTCTTTCTTGTACTTATTGTGAGTTAAGGACGGCACTAATTTATAGAGTTGTCAGACTGAAACTAGGTTATGTTTGTATCTGTCCGAATAGGCACTAATGAGTACAGTCATGAGTAATATGCACCAACTTAAGAACCCTGTCGCACTATCATATTTGACATTTAATGAGACTTACGGTTTAATTTGTTAAAAAAGTTAATGTGACATGGTATCAAAGTATAATATGCATTTAGTAATTGTGACCGTACGATGGAGGCCCGCTTTTATTAATGACGTCACCGGGTCAGTATTTCCATACAAATTCAATAGAAAAAAATACGTTTTGACGTTTTTTTAAAAGTATCTCAGCTAAGTTGTAAACACAACAAAACAGCCCATTATGTTTACTGGCGCATTGACCAAGTTTAATGCGGGCGAGTTTAAGTGAAAAAGCTGTTAAACAACAAACAGTGCACCTCACAGTTCACAGGAAGTTGGACACATTTGTATGAATTATACAAGACTGTCACAGATTAAAAATTGTGAACCTCGCAGATTTTATTCCCTTTTCTAACTTCCGGAGTTGATTCTGGTTATCTTTATTTTACGCCATTTTTGTATTCACAGTTTTGTCATTTGTTTTAAGTGGTGAGATACTATCATTTAGATATTTAAAAACAAGTATAGATCGAAAATTCGGCGTCATAATTAATTAAACATGGCGGGTTCGAATCCCGGTGGGGCCGAACCACAGAAATTACTTTGTGATCCCTTGTTTGGTTAGAATATTACATCCTGATCACCTTCACCGATTCACCGGTTGTCCGAAAGAAAGATGATCCGTGCTTCGGAAGTCACGTTAAGACTTTGGTCCCGTCATGTCAGGGGCCTTTGGCTGCGCAATAGTAACCCTGGCACTAGGGTTGATGGGGTTGGTAATCCACCTCACAACTCACACGATAGTGATATCGTAATGAATACTCAGGGGAATGATTCAGACCATGATTCTGAGTTGATATCAAGTGGAATTTTAACTCAGAATAATCAGCTGAATCATCGCTTTCAGTATTCGATACAATGTCACTAACACCCCGTACGGCCACGAGCATTAATATGTATACACTTTGGTACCATGTCACATTAACTTTTTTGACAAATTGAACTGTAAGTCTCACTAAATGTCAAATATGTTAGTGCGACAGAATCCTAAAGTGGGCACATTATATTGCTCATGACTGTACAAGTACATACGGTAGCCATACAAGTAGCCACACCGACAAGAGCGTGGCTCCCAAATTAATGATGATGAATATATTTTTCATTTACTACTCATCAAGTTGAATACATTCCTTGCAATAGGGAAACCGTCAAGCGTGGATTACAGAATACTCCTGCAGGAGTTACTTCAAGTTGGACAAGTTGAGAATACATGTGACTTGTTTGTTCCTAGCTACCAGCTTTAATGGGGCACGCCACGGGATTTACAGTTTTAACGCGCTAATTAACCTTTCACATCGGAGAAGTTATGTAGGTTTTTTTTAAATGAAAAATTTCAACGGTTGATTTACAAATCATCCCCTAATAATTAAATTATACTATACAGGTTGTTACTAACATCGCAACGTAAACTTTGACGGATGATTCAGACCACGATTACGATATCAAGTCCAATTTCCCGTCGCAAATTATGGGACTGGAAATATAATATTTATTTAAAAAATAAAATAAAAACGCGTTAGTGACATCGTAACGACATTTATGCTATTTTTTAAGCCAGTTAGAAATATTATATAAAATACAAATCAGTCTACGTAACCTTAAAATTATCAAGTGTCAGCTGTCAGTTTTGACACTTGAAAAAAAACAATTACATTTCGTTACAGCCAGCGGAAATTTCACTTAAAGAGATTTAGTCTTTTTACATTAATTTGAAAATTCTTACAAAATTATTATTACATTCAGTACTCCCAAAGGTACGTAATAATCCCCACCCACGAGAAACATACAAAAAATCCCCTGTTTCCATGCAATCCGTCATCATATCGCACAATCGGACTGGCTGGACGGACAAAGACGGGAAATGGAATTTTCAAGTAGAGAACACTTCACTGTGGCTAGAACAGGAATGCATTTAGGTAAAACGTAGCATGAAAAAAGGGTATCAGAAAAATAAACCTAAGTCTTACACTGCTTAGAAACATTTCAAGTCTTAATATCTCCAATCGAGAATTGCAATTTGAATTTGGAACCTGCTTAATTTTTGTTCTGTTCCCGCGGCAATCAAAACAAACGACGATAAATTAGGTACTAAGTTCTAAATTCAAATTCTGATACACGAATAATTGATGAACATGGAAATAAGCTTGTTTATATTCGAAAAGGCGATAAATGCCGAGGGAATTAATAAAATGGAGGCAATGTACATACATAAACTCGCACGCTGGTAATACCATAGAAACGAGGGGATATGCCCTCAGCACCACACCCCGGACACTTCAGACAAACAATCTCGTTTTACACAGACAACACACACTGACTGACGTTTGGTACACGCCGCGCATCTGTGTGTGTGATGTTTGACACCATACGATTCAAGTCTAAACTATGTTCGAGGGGGGGTGAAGTAAACCTAGCTCAGACGCTGGTGGGGAGCGGAGAGTTGCCGTTCTATACGAAGTATTATTTTTTATTCTATGTCAGCACTAAATTACATCATGTCGCACATTAACTCACATCAGCGTGTGAAGCGACCGCACCGATACATTTCTGACTGGACGGCTACATCGATTTACCCGCCATTTATTACGTAGTAACACAAGCGCGAGTTGTGATTGTGCGAAACTAAAGAAGCAATGTATGATATGGAAAGTTTTATAATACGATCGTTGACTGTCTTCTTCTATCGTGTGGTGTGGGTTGTGAGGTGAATTACCAACTCCATCAACCCTGGTATCAGGGTTACTATTGAGCCGCCAAAGGCCCGTGACATGCCTGATGTAAGTAAGTAGTCGTCGTTGGCAGTTTGAAAGGGTTCTTAATATGAATAGAGTATAAAAAAATCCCTGTTTAAAGAAACCCTAGATTTGTATCTGGCCCTCTGTGAGGGATTACTGAAGGCTTCACGCGTGACAAGTAGCCAGGCTTTTACGTCTAGCAGCTTATTTACAATTGTGATTGTATTTCTAAGTTTTTTACAATTTATAACCATTTATTACAATTGTAATTCATCATTTTATTTGTGTTTGCAAAATTGTTTCTTGTAACTATTCCAATTATGGAAATCTTTTAGACATTGATAGATTTCGATCATTTAAGAAAATACTTTTTAAAAAAAGCTTTTGGAACTTTTATGTTAGATATGTAAATTTTTTTTTCATAATCTTGATTGTTACAAAGTTTTGTTAAACTTATGGATAGAGCTATGTACGCCGTTACTGAGGTCTACATCAGACCCCTTTATAATTTTAATACTTTCAAGGACAGAATGTCTACTGACGTTCCGATCCCAAGGTGTCATAATACCTATTATGAACCATCAATGACCCATGTCCGCCAAATGGTTAATATTAGAGATAAGTAAATGCTTAATGTATACCATGTGGCAGTACTTTATTTAAATAAATAAAAAAAATACTTCTTCGTTGCAATCTGTCCTAAAACTCGGTTAATTTACATTTTTCAATAATAAAGCGTAAGTGCGTAGTCCTAAATCAGCTCAAGTGTGTGATGATTAAGCATATAACCAACACATTGTCTTGAAGACTTTGAAGTCTTGCCCACCAGGTTCGAGATTACAAACATGTATAAAGTATGTTTGTAATATAATAACTTAATGTTATTTATTTATTACAGAAATTAAAAAATATCATTTACATTTTTACCTTTACAAAAAGTTTTCAATTTATATACAGTACTCAATCAAAAAGCTCAATTAAAAATGCTCCCTTATATCACCTCTCTATAATAACTTGCTTACTAAAATTGTACCCTTCCCATCCGAAATATAATACAGACTTGACTACGTAATCTTATTACAGTTTTACCCAATCTCACGCTATCTCGTTCTTACCTGAGCGCCTATCTCTTTCACTGTCTTCCCCCCAAACTCATTCCCTATTATACCTGTTGCCACCTTAAAACAAAGAGGGACAAATCTGAAAATTAACTGGGAATTTCACACGAACCCGCATGTTATGGGCACCTTCCTGAAGGCGCGATTCGATATCGTATTGAAATGAAAGAATGAAATGAAATATATTTATTCGTAAATACTATATTACATTGCACAATAAAAGTCCTTCAGTCAACCATGTAGTGTACGAATATTAAATAATTGAATAACTAATAAAATTAAACTTAAAATCAATAATATAAATTCTATAAATGCACAACAACCAACAAGTACAAAAATTCTATTGAATTGTGACCTTAAAATAAAAAATATCCACAGCGTAAAAAGAATGGTAAATTCAAAATTGTTTTAATTTACTTTTGAAGATTGATAGCGGTAATTCCTTTATACTAAGCGGTAGGACATTATTTTTTTTTATACACATACAGAATTATCTCCGTGTTTTATTTTAGTGTTAATCCTTTCACGGACAGAGACGATGGGTCATTAATGGTTCATAATAGGTAGTAAATACCTTGGAATCGGAACGTCCGTAGACGTTCTGTCGTTGCAAGTGTTAAATGGTCGTAAGTCGCTAAGGATTATATAGTAGAACACATGAACTGTATCTCGGTCGCACTAAGGTGGCACACAGTAAGAATGAAATCGGTGTATATAGTGCCCGAGTTCTGGTCATAGAATAAGAAATAATACTACGTATAGAGAGAGCGGCAACTCTCCGATTTAGCGTCTGAGCTAGGTTTAACCTCCCCCCTCACCCCCTCGAACATAGTTTAGACTTGAATCGAGAAAGCAGCGCGCGGACCGTTGTTTTTACTTTTTACCAGTTTAGTTTATAAGTTCGAATTTTGAAATTGGACGCCGACGACGTTCTTTCGTCTGATTCGAATATTTGATTACACAGTAACTGCTGCCGCTGGTTCGCCTGCGCGGCTCCTATAAAAATATTTATTTTTACTGGTGGTTGTTTATCAAAACGTGCTAATAATTTGAAAGAAAGAAAGAAAGAAACGTTTATTTAAAGGGACACCACAGTAACAAATATAAAACAAATACTTAAATAATATATACATATGCAATAAAATTGAACCTAGTCTCCGGGGTGTGGTGTGGTATAGGGTATATAAACATTTAAGAAACGTATTAATGGAATTTATATGACATAATGAGTGATGACGCCGTGAAAATCCGTCGATATTTTTTTTATTACATGTAGTCCTAGACTGGCAACCTTACCCTAAAATCACTCATCTATACGATATCGAATCGTGTTGCGTGGAAGATCGCTGAGGTAACGTATAGGCTGTGTGGCGTCTACGTGATAACGTGAATTTGCATAGAAATAAACGGAAATAATTTCCCGAGCTTATTTATTGCATGGCGAGCTTAAGCGAGCTTTTTTCGCTTGTAAAAGTTTCAGTCTCACTTTGGAGTGTGGATGATTTTATCTGATGATGCTTATAAAGATAGATAGATACCACCCATCACGTTGGTCTAACATAAGCTAGGTTAGGTCCAGGTTAGTTCATTTTGCGATGGATGTATGATAAGGTGCAAAAGTCCAATCAGTTTCTTGCAAAGTAAAAAATGAACTGGTTGCACTTAAAAACTCCTGGTTACATGTCGTTTCTGTAATAGAACAAAAACACCTACAAAAACATACAATTTCACCACTGTTTACAAATGATTCACTGGGGTCAGTGACTGCACTTTTGCTCTTTGATTGTACCTCTGACTACCCTCTAAAAGGAAAACCTGCCTAATACAGTATGTAGGCAGTCGTTTCTGTATAAAACCGGACCTGTCAAATCTTCAGGTTAGGTAAGCGGTTCTTGTGAAAAACGGGATAATGCTTTTTTTAAATATTTTATGTTCTATACTTTTGCGATGGAAAATTCCACTTGATATCAACTCAGAATCATGGTCAGAATCATCCCTTAAAGTTTTCGTTACGATGTCATAACACCCTGTATAATTAAGCTATAAAGTTCCCAATAAAAAGGACATTGACTTGTTTTCTTTTTCAAATTCTTCTTTTTTGCACTCTGGTCTTATGTGCTCAAAGGTCAGGTTATAAACTTTTGCGTTTTTTTGCTGTCGGGGACGTTCCCAAAATGGGAATATTTCCTGAGACGGCTTATCACTGGTAATATCGCAACTCTGCGTCGAGCGGCCGTCCCGAACGGTCGTTTGTTCAGAGGTCCCGAGCTGCGCCCCGCAGCTCCCCGCGCTGCGCCCCGCAGCCCCCCGCCGCGCGCCCCGCGCCCCGTGCCGCCATTGTCTGCCGGCTACCTGCTGGCGTGACCCTGCCGCCATACATTGAGCCAACAATAGTTCTTCTCAGAACTTGCTGGCTTATCTAAGTTTCAAGGTTAAAATAACGACTGTTATTTTACAGTTGCATCGATCTTAATTTAAAACCACAGTTTCGTGGTCCTCAGTGGATACCTTGCGGTGTTAACTAAGCTGAGTGGGACGTGGCCCTGGGGCGTCCGCTTGCCTCACTTTGAGGCAGGCATATTACCCGGACGGGGCTAGAACCACCGGCCTTGGGGTCTACCCTAGTCGACTCTAGCTGTCACCCGGGGTAGAGTGACCAATCTCTACCCCTTATTCTTTTCTCTTCGTGTTTCGGGGTGTAAAAACCCTCCGCACTTAGAGCATAGGAACCCTCTTGCACAATAAGATCGGCAAAGGGATACCAGCTTAGGGCACACCATAAGCACACATCCTCTTTGTTAACCCCAACCAAAGAGGCAAAACTCACTCTCACACACCCTCGAGCAATCCCACTCGAGTTGCGAAAGTTAGCGAGCGATCGCCTCAGAGTTTCTTGCGCCGCTTATTCTCTGAGGAACGCTTTTGCGAAGCGGTAGTAATTATTCTATAGCAGATTGGCCGTCCCTTAAAAATGGCCGACAGCTCCGAGCTGTGGGCCGAAATCGGTAAACTCATTTTGACGCATATCCTAGCGGATAAAAGCAGCGCGCTTTACGCTGAGATATGCCGTTTAGTACCGCAAGTTGCGGCGTTAACTTTGCCTTCCGCGCCCCGCGTTGATAGCCCTCGTGCCGACCGTGCTTCGTCACCCAGTCTCCCCGCGACCCCCTGCCCCACCGCGTCCTTCGCGTCGTTTCCCGGCCCTGCCCGCCCCGCCGCGTCTCTTGCTTTGTCCCAATCGCGCGCGTCATCTCCTTCCCCTGCTTCCCTCCTCGCCGGTGACGATGAGGTATCGTGCGATGTCCGTATGGACGTTGCCGAGTCCGATTCGTCGTCGGAGTGTGTGGAGTCGTCCTCTTCGGAGGACATATTCACGCTCGTGGAGGGCCGTAAGGGAAAACGAGCCCGCCGTCACCGTGAATCTGAGCCTGCTAAGGTTCAGAAAACGTCCTCGGGAACGTCGATCCCCTCTTCCATCCCCGAGGTCCGTAAGGTCCCTTCCAGCCCTTCTAAGGCTGTCACTGAAGTACAAAAAGGTCCCACCCCTCCGCCCTTGTACATGAGGGACAAAAATAGGTGGAATGAAGTCTCCCTTCGGGCGAAAGAGGAGAACATCGTAATCACCAGCGCCCGCACGACCCAAGATGGGATCAAAATCCAGGTCCCGTCATCTTCTGAGCATAGAAAGCTCACTTCGATTCTAAAAGGTAGAGGAATACAATTCCATACCTACGCCCTCCCGGAGGAACGTATCCTCCGTATTATTCTAAAGGGAATCCCTAAGGAGTGGGAAACCACTCTTGTTAAGGAGGACCTTATTAAAAACGGTTTTCCGGCTCTCGAGGTGCACCGTATGCACCGCGGTCGTGGCCAAGTCCCGTACGACATGGTCACCGTTATATTAGAAAGGACGGATGAGGGCAAGAAGATCTTCAACCTGAAGACTTGTTGCGGTCTATCTGGCCTTAAAGTTGAAACTCCCCATAAGGGAGGCCCCCCAACGCAATGTCATAGATGCCAACTTTACGGGCATTCTAGTAGGCATTGTCATGCCAAGCCTAGGTGCGTAAAGTGCCTAGGTGATCACGCTACCTCGGATTGCCTTAGAGGCAAAAACGAGGTGGAACCCCCTAGCTGTGTGCTGTGTGGTCAGCAAGGTCATCCTGCGAACTATCGCGGATGCACCAAGGCTCCACGCACCCACCATAAGGTAGCTCAACGAAGGGCAGCCCGCGCTGCAGCTTCCCAACCCGGTCCCACTAAGGCCCATATGGCCCCTTCCTCGCACTCTACTCGCGATTTCCCGGCTCTGCCACTCACGCAAACCAAACTCGCGCCACAGCGTCCATCCGCATGGATTCGTCCCCCGGCAATCGTCCGACCCACAAATCCGCTCCGCGCCCAACCTAGTAGCAACTTAGGTATTCCTGCAGCCACTCTTGCGCCTCATCCGGTTCCTGCGATGGTCCCTCAGGCCTCTGCGTTTCCTGTCAACCAGTTTAGGGAATTTAGTATTCTCTTTAAGTCGGCCCTTAGTCAACTTGACAGTTTATTACACTCCCTGTCCCAATTTAAAGCCTAATAATGGATTGTACGAATAAAAGTAGAGTCAAACCGCGTTCCCTTACAATAGGTTTTTTCAATGCTGATGGCATCTTAGGTCAACGTGCAGAGATTCACGAGTTTGTAAAACATCATCAGGTAGATATTTTATTAGTGCAGGAATCTTTCCTCAAACCCTCTAATCGCGACCCCAAGATGGCGAATTATAATTTAGTGCGAAACGACAGGATCTTTGCGCCCAAAGGGGGCACTCTCATTTATTATAGAAAGTCACTTCACTGTATACCTATAGACCCGCCTGCCCTCACTGACATTGAGGCTTCGATCTGTCGAGTGGGCATGACAGGACATCAGCCAATCACACTAGTGTCGGCTTATCTATCTCCTAATAACTCTAAGAGGTTACTTAGAAGTGACCTCGAAGCCCTCTTTAATCTCAGTAATTCAGTCATAATTGCTGGCGATCTTAACGCTAAACATCTTTCTTGGAGTTGCTTAACAACAAACACAAGAGGCAGGGTATTAGAAACTCTAGCCGAGCCCCTCTATTATGATATAATAACACCATTGCAGCCCACTAGATATCCCCCTGACTTGAACCACAGACCAGAAATACTCGACTTGGCGCTTCTAAAGAACATAAACTTACGTTTATGTTCTATAGAAGTACTACACGAGTTACAATCCGACCACCGACCTGTTATATTAAAACTAGGCTCCCGTTTAGACGCCCCTGATAATCCAGCAACCCCTAAGACAGTGCTGGACTGGGAGAAGGTGGCCGAAGGCCTCCAGTCTTCTAGTTCAGTATACTTAGATAGTATCCCAGTAGAAATAGCCTCCTTAGAGGAGGCCTCGACAGCTATTAACTCCCTCACGGATCACGTGAGGTCGGTTTTGAATAAAAGTTCAAAACAGGTTCCGGAGATGGAAGACCATCGCTGGAAACTGCCTACCGATATCCGTGATCTGCTAACGGAGAAAAACGCAGCCACCCGCGCATATGATTCCAATCGCACCGAGGAATGTCGCCGTCATTTGCGTCTCTTGCAGCATACTGTAAGAAAACGTATTAATGACATGCGACAGAATCGGTGGGATAATCTTTTGAGCGGCATTGAGCCCCACCACCAGGCCATCTGGCAGCTGTCTAGGTCTCTTCAAAAGGATACGGTTGTTCCTACTCCTCCTCTCAATAGGCCTAACCAACCCCCCGCTTTTGACGATGACGAAAAAGCCGAATGCCTTGCCGACAGTCTCGAAGCCCAATGTTCGCCCAGTACTCTCCCTATCGATCGTAGGCACCTCTCGACGGTGAACTCTGAAGTTCAGCGTAGGGCTTCTGTACCTCCCACCGATCCTCCTCTTCCACAGGTTACTGAGGAAGAGGTACTAGGTATCATCAAAAGATTTCATACCCGAAAAGCCCCTGGCTCAGATGGTATCACGAATCGTGTCCTTAAAAACTTCGGTGCTCCCCTCATCTGCTTACTAACGGCAATATTCAACGTCGCCATGAGCAACTGCGTCTTTCCACAGCAGTGGAAAGAAGCAATTGTAATTGGTATACCAAAGCCTGGGAAACCTAAAAACGAACCTTCCAGTTACCGCCCTATAAGTCTCCTCAATACCATGGGGAAGATTTATGAGCGGCTCATATTTGCTAGATTACGGGACTACGCCGAATCCAATAGTCTTATTCCACCAGAGCAGTTTGGTTTTAGAACCAAACACTCCTGTGTTCAACAAGTGCACCGTATTGTTGAACATATCTCCAGTAGATTAAACTTAAAAAAACCTGTCGCTACGGGAGCGCTCTTCTTCGATGTGGCGAAAGCGTTCGACAAAGTCTGGCACAACGGCTTGATCTACAAGCTTTATTCACTGGGAGTGCCAGACCGTCTCGTGCACATCATACGAGACTTCCTCTCAAATCGAACCTTTCGCTACCGCGTAGAAGGGACGCTCTCGTCACCGCACCCGATACATGCCGGAGTCCCACAAGGCTCCGTCCTCTCCCCTTTACTATTTTCATTGTATACTAGTGACATTCCCAAATCCCCTAATACCGAATTAGCTTTATTTGCGGATGATACAGCCATCTATTCTTCGTGCCGTGGTCGAGTTATGATGACCGGAATCCTCCAACGCGCGGCCAATGCCTTGGGCAAGTGGTTTCGCAAATGGAGAATCGAGGTAAACCCGGAGAAAAGTGCAGCGGTGTACTTTTCAAAGGGCTATTATAACACGCCACGGTCACGCCGTCAACTTAAAATCATTAAGATGTTTGGCAAGCCGATCCCTTGGGAGGAGCAAGTCAAATATCTCGGCGTAGTCTTAGATAGACGTCTTACTTTCAAGGCCCATATCAAACGTGTGCGCGATCGCGCCGCGTTTGTAATGGGCCGTCTTCACTGTCTTCTTAACAAGCGAAGTAAATTGTCCCTTAGGAATAAGGTGAAAATCTACACGACTTGCATCCGTCCGATCATGACCTATGCAGGGGTAGTTTTCGCTCATGCGAGTCCCTCTCACATCCAGCGTCTACAGGTAATACAAAATCGTTTCATGCGGAAAGCCACGGGAGCTCCGTGGTTCCTTCGCAATGAAAATCTGCACATTGACCTAGGTCTGCCAACCATTGCCCAATGGCTCAAATTAGCTTCCAAACGTTTTTTCGATTCTGCTCCGCACCACCCAAATCCCCTGGTAGTTGCGGCTTCCGAGTACATTCCGCTTAGGGACGGTACTGAAAAGTATCGGCGCCCGAAGGACGTAATATACGATCCCGACGACCCGATTACTCTAGCCATAGAGGCAGCCAATCAGCTCGCGACACCAAACACTTCAGGACCCCGATACCGACCCCGCCGGCGTGGTCGACGATTTCCCTCATTCAGCGCTTATCGCTATCGACCCACTAGGGTCGATTAATTCTTTCAAATATTTTTCCTCTCAGACGACGCCCTGAGCCGAGGTTCGCGCCCAACTGGGCACCCTCAGGCCTGTTGTCTTAAACGTTGTACCGGGTGAGAGCCTTCAGCGCTCCCCATTTGTCCGGCCAAGTAGTTAATGCCATCTGCGGCAAATCTACAATAAGTCACGTCAAAAATACAAAAATACAAGATAATATCGCAACGTTATTTAGAATGTACAAACAATCCCGTGTGTAAGCAAAGACAAATAAAATATGCTGCGATGACTTTTGACGGATGAGACTTGAGATTGAGGAAGTGGAGGATTCTCGGATGTTCCTGCTATTGGATATTAAACGTACATAGTACTGTAAATTGCTTTTTTTTTTAATAAGTTTTTCGTGAGTTACCGGTTGAGAACCCTCAGCGCTCCCCATATGTTATTCATCCCCATATTGTCATTGTTTACAGACAAATTATCTTTATCATAATTAAAACACATAATAACGGGTTCTTACCGCGTTTGTTTGTTTGTTTTTATGTGTTTTAATTATGATAATAACCGCGTAAACTTAAAACAATGTATAAATTATCTTTATTTCCAGAAGTTACGAGTCAACAAACCCTTCTTACATTCCTTAACTGTTAAGGTAAGGAATGTAAGACTTCAGGGTTAGGAGTGTTAAGTTAAGGTAGGTAAGGAGTGTTAAGGTTTCAAATAGTAGGGACTAGTTCATTAGTATAATGTATATACCTAACAATTTACAATTGGTAGTAATGAATATGAATTTTTCAACAGATTTAAGACAGAATGACAAAAATTTTGTAAAAAATGATATTAGAGGTTTACGGTTAGTGACTATTTCGAAGATAGTAATGCATGGGAGTAACTGTCTGGTAACCAATATTTGACATCTTAATTACTTAAATTGTAAGTATTCATTATATTATATATATATATTTTTTATTTTTTTTTTATAAATTGCCTACAACACTTTACTCTACATAAACACAATTTAAGGACGATTTAAAAGTAATTATTAAAATACGATTGGCGGCCTTATTGCTAAATATAAATTTCTTCCGAAGAAGCTTATGGTGCGACGAAGGTTAACCACTGTGTTACATAAATTTCATTATTGAAAATTTTGTGAATTACTGACTAATGTATTTATATACTATTACATGTAACATATATAAAAATCACTATGACTGTAAGTAAATCTTTTACTAAAAGTTCATATTTCCTTGCAAAATAAATTAAAAACATTGGTCGTAGGCAATTTCTTTTTTAACGAAATGGCAACGTGGGGTGGGATGACGTCAGCTGGGCTAACCTTGAAATGTTAGCTGACACTTTTTGTTCAAAAGTGGTTTTTTATACCATGGTAGAGACTACGGAATTCAATTTCCGTCGATCCTGATCTACCTTCCTTGCTTCCTCCACATTCATGAATTGTTTTATACACACAATAGATCGTTATTAAAACTTTTTAAGGACTACCCCAATTTGATCAGTGTACGTTCTTCTAAATCTTTCCAACACACCAACCATTAAACTTAAGGGCTTGCAATGGCGGTTTGTCACAGGATTGAGCATACCTAGTTTTCTTATACCATGGTCTCTGCTTACCACGGTAAGAAATAGGCGAAGTATGTGTGCAAGTTTCATGTTTAACTGGGATAGGACATGATATTTTGACTTTGACATTTTAAGTTACGAAATATCAAATAATGTCGTGATCATTAAATGTTTGTAACAACTTTTCAGTACAGTATGTCAGACAAGTAGATATGTTTTTTTCGTCTCCGCGTAGAGAAAGATGTTTTAAAACTTTGTCGTGACAAAGTATATTTATAACTTATAAATTAAGTAGATTTAAACTTTACCTCGTTATTTATAAGCGTCGTACTCGTATGAAGATTTTAACTCCAAAAAGAGTATTTAAGTCTTCAAAACATCCTTAACAGTTTTAAGTAGAACTTTGTTCATCGGAAGCTGACTTTAGAAGCATTGTTGTGTTCACAAAGAGCTCCGATGGAGTGACACAAAGGAAACTAACAAACAAAGTAGATTTGGAGACAAAAGCACAAAATCACTTGTTTCTCGCGTTCATCTTGAGGAACGAGTCGTTATAAACTTTTTTATAGGCACAGTTTTTTTTGTACCTAAAATATTCTCTCTCTCTTTATTTAAGAGCTGCGCTCTTGTCGGTAGAGTAATCGCTATTCCTCTCTTCTTCCCGCCAAAACCTTCACCTCCTGATACGACACGACCTGCACCTTCTCTTAAAATAGTACAAATAAAACACAAAAAAAAAACACTAAAAAACCGAATACTTAAAATATTGAAAATGAAAATTGCGTAGAAACAATAAAGACATACACACAAACGGTGTTATTACAAAATGAAGACTAAAAAATAATAATTACAAAAAAATAAATAATTGAAAATAATTACAGTCCACGTCACGAAAGATGTCCAGCGGGTGGCGCTGCTGTCGCAGTTTCTGTATAGAATTGGGTAGTTTCCTAGGTCGAAGATGAAATACTGGTTTACTAAATAAAGACAGATCTAAGACTAATGAAAAACATTTTACTTTTTCTATTTAACTTATTTATGAATTTTAATCAAGAATAATGTGTGCGTCATTTTGTTTGCGTATGAAGTAACAGTGTGCTTTTCATACTAATTCCATAGTAATCTTGTGTTTTGACGTTTAGTAAAAAGTGACTTATGACTGTTATTGTCTTGTCAATTAATTTCATTAAAATCCATCGACTTTTGTCGTGGTGTGGATTATAAATTGAAACCTAGTTAGTGGGCTCTGTTTTCCGCATTTAGACTCTAAGATGGCCCATTATGCGTGTAATAGTTGACTACTTAAGCCAACCTATCTCCTTCCAGAAGCTCAGAAGCCTCCTGGGGTTTTCACAGGCTTCGCGGAGCGACCCCATTCCATTGAGGATTTTTACCCGTTGTGCTGACACTCCCGTGCATTCCAGGATTACATGGGGTTTCTTCTGCGTCCAGACAGCCTCTGCAAAGTGGGCTGTCCGTTATCCCTAAATTAAATAGGTGTTTGTTGAGTGGGCAGTGACCCGTAATACTGCCCACTACTATTCGGAGGTCATTGCGGTTGAAATTGAAACCTAATTTAACTTTAAATTTTCGTTTTGTAATACCACTGAAAGTGTTAAGTCTTCGATTTTTCGGGAGAATGCCTAACGTCCTAGTGTTACGGGTTTGAATCCCGGTTCGGTCTCCAAACTATTGATTTGACTTTATCAGTTAAAATTCATGTTTCATGAATTTATATCCGTGTTACATAGGACCCAAATGTAACTAGCGTGTTTTTTTTTTGGATATCATCAATTAATGCATACATTTTAGTGGTATTGCGTATGATATTACGAATGTTAATTAAAAAAAAACTTTTGCGGTCATTCAGTATACATTCTGCCAACTAGACCACCACGGTAGTATCCAATGGAGGTGAGTATATAACTTTATTGAAAGATGAATACGAAGTAATATTTAATCTCGAACCTCAAGATAAGGCCACAGGTGAGAAGATGGTGTGTACATTCACGGGACTAAGTTTTAAGCAAACGCAGAAGCGAGCGAGTTAAACAAATTGAAAGAGGCGCAGGCGTTCGGATTACCTAAAGTATTTATCATATACACAAGATCACGCCTATTCTCTGTTGGGGTAGGCAGAGTTCACGGAAAATCACTTACTACGATCCTGTCACCTTTTTCGCTCCTTCCACTCATTAAAGACTTCATGCATGCTCGCACTAGGGTATTCTTGACCTGGCCTTTCTTTAAAACGTCATCATCGCTCGGTCTGCGATTGTTGAAGTTAAGCAACTTTCGCAATGGCCGGTCATAGCATGGGTGACCACAAAAAAAAGTGTTCATCTTGAGCTCCTCCGTGCTTCAGAGGGCACGTTAAGCCGTTGGCCCCGGCTGCATTAGCAGTCGTTAATAACCATCAATCCGCACTGGGCTCGCGTGATGGTTTAAGGCCCGATCTCCCTATCAATCCATAGGGAAGGCCCGTGCCCCAGCAGAGGGGACGTTAATGGGTTGATGATGATGAAATAACATTACTTGTACTAAAACATAAAAGTGTAAGACCAGTATTTATTTGTCAAATGCAAACCCCATTCGAATGTAAAAATATTTGCAAAGAGAATTTTTCAGTTAGCTCACGTAGGCTACGCGCGTAGCTGTCGTAGCGGATCGTAGCATACGTAGCAAGTTTTACGTAGGCACATGCTGTGGTTTTTAAAATAGACACGATAAATAGTTGCGAGATTCTTATTGTTGTACACGCCCGTATTTCTTAACGGGGTGAGCAGAATTAGAAGTAATGGAGACAACCGTTGAAGCCACTTGTTATGAAGCCTTATGATGGTACGGAGTTTGAACAAGAACAGCATAGAAGACATTTTAAAAAATAATTAAAAATGATGATTATAAGAAAATGATAGAAGAGTTCTAAAGTATTTCGAATCGAACAAATAACTAGTCATTATTTTTCCATGAAAAAGATTTTTCGTTCTATTTTTTTAAACCATTCTAAAAATAGAACATACTAATGAAAAAAACATCAAAGTGATAACGTTGTTATGATGTAAGTACAAATGTTATTTTCATAGAAATATTTAATAAGCCTAAATCCTGAAAGTATCCACATTTTTGTCGTGAATTTCTCGTCGTTATTTTATTAAGTAACGAAATATTCGAGATGAAATTCCTTTGGGTTCAAACTAATTCTTTTATTTCTTTATTAGTCCATACACACATGAACTCACACCTATTTAATAGTCCATAAAAACGATAAATATATATTTTTTAACACAATAAACCTAATATATATGTCGTGGCCAGATCGTAGAATTGATCATTTCATGATGTGTTTGACCAATATCATGAAGTAATCATGCATATAGTTGCTTATATCGTTATACGTTTTGTGTTCATTGATCTGGCCAAACTACATCATGATGTGGCCAACGTATGATATTATACTTCATGAAATATAACCATTTCATGAAATGATCAATTCTATGATCTGGCCACGACATATACACACTTACCGTAGTCGCACACGCCGTCATCGCACGGCAACCCCGCGCCCGCGCACCGCACCCCGCTAGTTCCCTACATGGCCAGTCGCCATCCAGTGTCCCTTGAAAACATTGTTACAATTTGTGTTATCAAGAATAAAATCGATTCCAGACTTAATATGACAAAAGAGACACGGACCCGTTGATCCCTGTTACTACTTACTGATGCAAGTTAGTAGTCGTTACATGAGCAATGTCAGGGGGCCTTTGGCGGTTCAATAGTAACCCAGACAACAACGTTGATGGGGTTGGTAATCCACCTCACAACCCACACGATAGAAGAAGAGACATAGAATAGAATAGAAAAAAAAGTACTATTGATTGGCAGCTTGATCAAGTATTATGCAGATGATACTGCACGATAGTGTAGGACTTCGCATCAAGAGTGGCTGTAAATAGTCTTCAAATTACCCATAGCTCCGCTCTGCGATTAGGAATAACGAGAGTGAATTTATATGCGTGTCATGTGGGGATAAAACACAATTATAACAATAACAAGTTAAGGCCTCGTGTACCATATATGGGCCACGGCAAATTGCATAATTACGCAGTTGGCCCGCGATGAGTAATGTTGACGTACATGTTGTTGCCTCTCGTGGTTTCGAAGGTACGAAGGCTTGTACGCACTGTTAGACGGTATTCTTGAACAGCCATATTCATAAATACAGTTCCATTAAAAAAAAAGAGAAAGAACAGGAGGAAGTTGGGTTAAAAGAGGAAGGCCTAAGCGTAGATACCGCGACCAGATCCAGGATGTTTAAAATAAGGATAAACCAGCGAGCGTGCACTGAGGGTGGTATTAATAAACTAATTTCAGCTGAAACTACCCTCAAGATCATGTTCAAGTCCCTGTTTTTGACATGATCTTGTCACATTTACATGATCTTGACCGCAGTCTCAAAACTGAGATTAGTTTATTAATACTAACCCTAGTCTCTGATGAAAGTGGTAGAAGAAAAACTGCTATCGTGTCTATTTCAAAAAGCTGTGTCAGGATCGTTATAAGTGGAACTCCGTTGTCTCTGCCTACCCCAATAGGAAATAGGCGTGATCTTAGGTATATATATATATGTATGTAGTTCTTTAACACAAAATATATCTCGACCATTTTACACCTCGCCAGGCTCGAGAAGAGACGGATCTTATTAAGGAAAATAAATTAGTCAGTCCAAATAACTATCTTCAAAGCTCACCAGTTCAAGGCAAAAAAGTCTGGAAAATTACTTTTTTATGTTACTTAGTTCTTTTTTGTTATCTCTGTTGACTTTTAGGAGTGACGTTTCGTTCCCACCTTTCACCTTCCACCAATGAGTTATTAATTTATCTTAAGTGCAGTTTTCACTAATACAGTTGACTCGACCATTATAGACGGCGATACGGCTCACCACCTATCACGTTGGTCTAACAGAAAACTCGGTAAGGTGTGGGTACTAAGTTCATCAAGTTCATTATGTACCTCTGACTACCCCATTGGATTACAATCGTTAACTTTATGTAAGTATGTTTATTTCATAAATATATTCGTTCATATAGTGATATAAGGTTCGAAAAACGCCGATTTAAATCTTCAAAAGACGACATAAATAGTGTGAAATCATAAAAAATCGGTACAAATAGGGTCTCGTGTAGACGTAACACTGAAAATTTTCACATCTGACAATATTATTATATGAACCATGCTTGCATTCCTATTGAGTTGCGCAGAGACAAAGCAACGATTGGGCAAGATGATTGGACACTTAACAAGACACGACGAATTTATTAAAAACATCATAGAAGGGAAGCGAGGATGACGTAGACCAAGAAGAGCTTACATGGAACAAATTAAAGAGAAGGCAAACGTCGTGTCATATAAGGAGGTGAAATAATTGGCCTTTGATGTACAAGAATGGAGAATGTTACACCGACACGAGAGTGGCTCTTAAATTATTGATGACGAGAGTCAGTCATCAACACAACACGTAGCCGCTCTTAATATTTTGTCCCAGACACTGGTGATAATTTTAGCTATCTAACCATTTATGATAAGATGATAATTTGGCCGTAATAACCTAAACTGTTTGACAAAAACAACTTATAATTAACTTAAACTTATAAAGTTCAACTTTGATATTTAAAAAAAAATAATAAAAGTAATAATTAATTTTACACACATTTTTTTTTTTAATTTTAGACGCGTGAGTGTGGGGCTTACGATCCGGAGGCCCCGGGTTCGAATCCCGGTGGAGACATATCACAAAAAAACACTTTGGTTATCATATTACAGGCTGATCACCTGATTGTCCGAAAGTTAGATGATCCGTGCTTCGGAAGGCACGTTAAGCCCGGTCCCGGTTGCTACTGTTATGTGTTATGTTAGGGGCCTTTGGTGGTTCAGTAATAACCCTGACACCAGGGTTGATGAGGTTAGTATTGCACCTCACAACCTACACGATAGGATGAAGATAATTTCACACACTCACAATAAATTATGTTTATTCCTATTAACCTTAATAATATTTAGCCACCCCAAAACTGTAAAGGTCACATCACCATACCGACCTAAAAACACATATACCGCATCCAAAATTAAATTATCACTTCGTGCCCTACTTGAAATTCCACAGAGTAATAAAAGTAAACAACGCAACATTGCTTTAATTTCCTCCACAATAACGTACGCTATCTCATACTACAGTACAATAATTTGCAAAACGAAATTATAGCCGAAAACAGCCGAGCTACATTCGTCATAAACTGAGTGAACCTTTATTACACGCATATATTAAGGGTATCTCCTCACTGCGCGACGATATCGCATTAATCTGCGACCATAAAGGAGCTTTGTCTCGACGCGATACAATAAGTTATTTCACTCAGTCAAAGATACGTAGATAGAAGAAAATATATAAATTAATTAGTATAAAAATTGTAATCCATTGGTACTGATTATAATACACACTATCTAATTTTATTTTAAGTTACAACTGTCATTTTCTTATCCGCCGAGAAGGAAAAGGATGGATAATCGACAGGCATAAATTTATGGAACACACGTCAATTTTAGGCAGAAAGAGACCCTCCCAAAGTTTTATATTTGCTAATGACCCCACAAAATTAAGTTAGGCGAATGAATGAATAACCCGAGCGAATAAAATAGGCCGGATTATTCATTCATTCATTTTGAAATATTGACAGTTGTCAATCATTCGTTCCTTTTTTTCGGCAGATAAGAAAATGACAGGTGTAATTTAAAGTAAAATTAGGAGGTGTTTGCAGGAATAAGGACCAATTTACCGTGTTCTTACCCCTTTGAAATATGAATTATGAGATTCCCAATTATTTTTAGTCCCGATTATGATTATAATCGCGTAAACCTCAGATAATGTATTATAATTATGTACATTATAGTTAATAATGTTTTAAGATATTATTTTAATTTATAATTTACTTTAAGACACAAAATGATAATGTAGAAATCAACAACGGTTTCTCAGGCGGAGACGGGAGCCATTGGTACTGCAATGCAGGACGGAAGGGGCAAGTCACAGACAGAGGGTAGCAGTAACTGACAGTACTATTCAGAGGCGGAGGACAGGAGTCCTAGTACGGTTTTGAACTACTCTGGGCGCCATCATACTCGCGTCAGACAGAATACTGCGGGACGGAACGCAAGAGGGAAACCCCTGCCCCATTTTTCCCTAAAACAGTAGCATGGAGACAAATAGCCGTGACATCAATAAGAAGAGAAATAGAAGAAATAACAATAGATAAAAATACATGTTATGACATGTACGTTCACAACATTTATACTTCCAAAGAAAAAATACATACATAAACCGTTTGTAATTGTTTAATATTTTTTTTTCGTGTTTAGTATTGTATTTTATTGATAGAGACTTGTATGGGCTGATCACTTATCAATTATTATTAATATTATTACTTATCAATAATAGAATATTAGGTAATATAAATTGTTTATTATAAAAGGACGCCATACACAAAAACAAGACATAAAATCATTTAAAATTTTCACAAAACAATTACAAAGAAGCAAGACGGATGGAATTGTAGCGTTGACAGCGAATCTCCGAACGGCGACTCTCACGGCGAACGAACCAAAATTGCAATGATTTCAGTGGTAAAAAAATTTTATGTACTTAGCGTAATTAAAATTGTGTTTTGAACTGTATGTAAATGACAGATGTGAGGTCAAGCAGTCGCCGTTCGGGGAGTCGCTGTCAACGCTACAATTCGACGGATGTACATCGAAGTTATCATAAGGTGGTGGTGGACGTCCTGAGATAAACCTCACTCAGCACAAGTCGTGGCGGTAACCGCGACCCTGGTATTTTGTGGACTCTGCTAGGTGAAGCACAAACATCGTGTTCTATAAAATACAGGTTGTTAGTGACATCGTAACGAATACTCAGGGGGATGATTCAGACCATGATTCTGAGTTAATATCAAGTGGAATTTTTCGTCACAAAATTCATGATTTTTTTTTCGTCACTTACATCCCGCATAAGTACATACCGTAGCCATACAAGTAGGTATGGGTGTTAGTGACACCGTAACGAATACTGAGGGGGATGGTTCAGACCATGATTCTGAGTTGATATCAAGTGGTATTTTCAGTCAAATTGTGTTTTTTTTTTAATTATTTTCAATTTCATTCTTTTGCGACGGAAAATTCCACTTGATATCAACTTAGAATCATGGCCTCAATCACCCCCCAAAGTTTTCGTTACGATGTCACTACCAGCCTGTATATCACCCGTCATACGGTTCATCATGCCCATACTGAGGACGAGCGCTCGCCGGCCTCGCTTCACCTGCCCTGTTCACATCAAGCTCAACAGCCAAATTAAATTTCATTGTAAACGAAGCGAACCTTCATTTTACGAAGCTAATAGCTCGGCGCTCAACTGGAGTGAACTAAGTTAACTTGTTAGTCAAATTGTGTAAAGTAAGAGCGGTGGGCTAACTACAAAAAGTGAATCAAATATAACAGATAGGGACGCTTTTTCTTTATTTATTTATTTTATTTTAGTTATTTATTTCACTCACAATCACTATCTTTACAGGATAACCTAATGCGACAGAGTTGGGGACTTATTTATACATATTTAAAATTAATCATTAATTATTTTTTACTAGTACAATATACGATTTCCTTAATTAAGTATAACAGATCACACTCATTGCTATTTTTGCGAATTCACTCTTGGAACACGAAAACAGATCCACTCTCTCGGCTATCTCATTTACTGTGCGCAAGGTTCGAACAAATGGGTCTTTTGACAGAAGGTTGGTGCAGGCCGTCGGTACTGCCAATAGGCGGTATTCTATTGTCTTCGTTATCAATATAACATAAGAAACATTAGGACAGCTTCGTCATTGGAGTCCTTTAAAGGGCAACTCAAGGCGCATTTCCTTACTTCTATTTCCTCTTCATCTTCATAATCTATTTTCTCCTTTTCTTCCATAGTATATGTAGTAGTTTAAGTATTGATTATGTGTATAATTATTATGTAGTTTATGTACTGGTAAGTGCATCTACCTTTGTATTATACGTACAAGTATTCCCATGCTGCACTATCCCGCCATATTACATAATATTAAACATATCCTATACTTAAAGGTTGCCTGGAAGAGATTGCTACTTAGCAATAAGGTCGCCTATTGTACTAGTTCTATTTCTCTTTTGTTTTGTATTTTGTCTTTTCCTGTTTGTGCAATAGAGTATCTGTTATGTAATGCATAAGCTATTTTTGAATTTGGATTTGAGTTTCTTACTTTTGCGACGGAAAATTCTACTTGATGTTAAATCAAAATCACGGTTTACTTACGGTGTCACTAATACCCTGTATGGAAAAATTATCCACACTATTAGGTATAATAATACAATAAGTAGTTCAAACTACCCCAATATCTGTAAATAACTAAATCACAACCAATCAAACATAAATTTACAACCCCACAACAAATTAAACATCAATAACAACCAAATCACAAGCACATTATTAACTAAACTGTTACTAATCATGTTAACAACGGAACTATAACTGTAACAAACGAAGTTACAATGTTACATAATGGTTACAACTTTAATTGTAACATTAATTGTTACAGTAACTGTAAACGTTAACCCGACAGAGTTGCAGTTTGATTCCGATAGTAAAGAATACAAAGTTATAAACATACGATACTCGCGTATCAAAATCAACCCTGCAGATATTTTATAAACCCGAAACATAATTTGTTAACCAATTGATATAAATACACCATCATAGACATTCACGATCACGATCCGGAGGTCCTGGGTTCGAATCCCGGTGGGGACATATCAAAAATCTCTTTGATCATTTTAGTTTGGTTCGGATATTACAGATTGATCACCTGATTGTCCGAAAGTAATATGATCCGTGCTTCGGAAGGCACGTTAAGCCGTTGGTCCCGGTTACTACTTACTGATATAAGTGCGTAGTCGTTACATGATTCATGTCAGGGGCCTTTGGCGGCTCAATAGTAACCCTGAGACCAGGGTTGATGAGGTTGATAATCCACCTCACAACCCATACGATACAAGAAGACTAGTTCATAAGGTTTCTGAGGATGGTTATCCTTTCCGCAGTTCCCTAAATCCGAGGTCCCCTCATTTACCCAACAAAGCTTTCATGACGTCCTAATAAACACACTGTGCTGTGATATTTTTGAAAAAATATTTTCGTTGCCATATGCATATTAGGTGCGCGCGATAGGCGTACAACATCCCTAACAAATGTATGCGCATATATTATTGTGTGTACAGATAGGCTTTGTGGCGCTAAGATGTTGCTTACTGTTCAAATGTAAAAAAGAAAAAAAATTACCTACATATTTTTTTTGTACACATACATACATACATACATAACTCACGCCTATTTCCCACCGGGGTAAGCAGAGACTATAGAATTCCATTTGCTTCGATCCTGACACACTTCTCTTGCCTCCTCCACACTCATCAATCGCTTCATACACGCACGCCGGTTCAGAGTAGATCGTATTGAACCTTTTCTAAGGACATCTCCAATTTGATCATCGTAAGTCCTTCTCGGTCTTCCTCTGCCAGCCCTACCATCAACTTTCGCTTTATATACCGCTTTTGCAATCCTTCATCCGCTCAACGTGTCCAAACCAACCTAACATTCCCTTCTCAATCCTAGTCACTATATCGTCTTTTACACCACATCTCTGTCTTATCACACTGTTTCTCACTCTATCACTCAACTTCACACCGCAGATGCTACGCAAAGACCTCATTTCTACGGCATTGATCCTACTTTCATGCTTTTTTTTTGTATTCTTTATTATACATCATCATCAGCCGTAAGACGCCCATTGCTGGGCATAGGCCTCCCCCAAGGATCTCCACGACTATCGGTCCTGCGCTGCCCGCATCCAGCGGCTTCCCGCGACCTTCACCAGATCGTCAGTCCACCTTGTAGCGGGCCTACCCACTGACCATCGTCCGACACGTGGTCACCATTCGAGAACCTTTCTGCCCCAGCAGCCATCGGTTCTCCTCGCTATGTGTCCTGCCCACTGCCACTTCAGCTTGGCAATTCTCCGCAATTCTTCTTATTATACACCACGTTAAAAAAAGATAATCCAGGATAGCTATCTTCGTAGAACGTGTGATATACTGATGTATGACATCGTGATTCGGCATGGACACTAAACCACTGATTTCGAGTTTATGAGTTAGAAATCATGTTTGGGTCATAGGTAATTTACCACGTTGTGTCCAGGATTTGTACTGGTTAGTGGCAATTACATGGGACTTAAACATAGCTGGTGAGAAGTGGGTCATACTATACACCTCAGTTTACCCCTTCGGGAATACAGGCGTGATGTTACGTTAACAAAAAGAACATAGTTACAAAAAATATTGAAAAAATATATAATAAAATGCGCTGTGTTTTAGAAGCGTGACCATTAAATAAATGGCTTTCGTTTCGGAGAAAAATCATAATTGTTTGTTAATAAATTTAAAATAATAATAAAAACGTGTATAAAATAATATTTATTTTTCTTTTTTTATTGAAAGATGAAAATCTCTTTGTATATTTTTTAAAGCAGCATTTTACCCCCGCGACGTGTTTGTGTCGATAGCTGGGGCCGATCATGAATATGTCGCGCAACTTGCCCGGTTTTTGTACGACACGCTATGTCTGAGAATCTGTTATATCGAGAGACTACTAGTACCCTACTCTGAGTGTGTGTCATTGGCTTTTGTAAGCCTTTACAAAAAAAAAGATACTGATTTTGTTTAACAGTGGAGCAGCGTAGAGACATGCTTCATTTCCTCGTCGGTTGATTGAATGGTGATCGTGCTAACCAAACTAGGAATCACGTAATGATTTTTGTGATATGTCCCCACCAAGAATTGAAGCCGGGACCTCCGGATCGTAAGCCCAAAGCTCAAACCACTGGAACACATAGGCCGTTATCTATGATAATTACTTTGAATAAATGATTCCGATTTCTAATTTCTGTGACTTTGTCTACTCTCATAGTGTGTCAAAATGGTAACATGATTACCTTCTCCTCATTCATAATAATCTCACAAACTCGTGTAGGGCAACTCAAGCTAGAATAGTAACAGCTTAACCGGGCCAACACATCATTTGCCGGATTACATTTCTCCTTCTCTTTAAAGGCCAATCTACACAGAGTCTAAATGTAAGTACCGGAAGAGTTACTGGTCCTACATTCAAGATATTATCACAGCAGGTGCATATCAAAATTTAAAATTTATTAGTAAGTTCAATTAGTTCATCCAAAGATCAAGAAAGCACAAGATTAAAGATAGAAACAGTTTTTGCTGTATTCTCACAGTAGGCATAGAATAAGCAATAATACTACGTATAGAACGGCAACTCTCCGCTCCCCACCAGCGTCTGAGCTAGGTTTACCTCACCCCCTCCAACATAGTTTAAACTGTGTTTAGATTTGAATGGTAAAAGCTGCACGCGGAGCGTTTTTTTTTTATCAGTTTAGTTTATATTTATGTTCGAATTTTGAAATTGCGATGATTCGAGAGATGTCTCGAGCAATTTGTAACATAAGAATAATACATTTTATATCCACTTAACTAAAAATTGGGTAAAATCATCGTCTCGTCTTATCGACCCGTTTTAAGAAATTTCCATGCGGTGCGATCACACAGGAACCCGCTTCCCGGTTCGGCTCGAAACGCTCTTGTTAACCTCTGTGTACATTAGCCTTAAAGACATCCCGTAACTTTATAACACGAAACACAAACGCATACAACATATTCTAGTTTACTTAGGACGAGAATTAGCTACGATTGTGCTGAAGATAATTTCTTGTTTGACTCCTTAATCATCAATTGTACATGTTGTAAGTACATAGTCATTCAGGCAGGGGAGTCAGGGGTCGAACGGATCAATAATAACCCTGAAACCAGGTTTGATGAGGTTGGTCATCCTTACAACCCACACGATAGAAAAAAGAACTCCCCGATACCGACCCCGCCGGCATGGTCGACGACTTCCCTCAATCAGCGCTTATCGCTATCGACCCTCTAGTGTAGATTAATTCTTTCAAATATTTTTCCTCTCAGACGACGCCCTGAACCGAGGTTTGCGCGCAACTGGGCACCCTTAGGCATGTTGTCTTAAACGTTGTACCGGGTGAGAGCCTTCAGCACTCCCCATTTGTCCGGCCAAGTAGTTAATGCCAGGTGCGGCAAATCTACAATAAGTCACGTCAAAAAAAAAAGTTAATATACCCAATTAGCCAATTCATACCAAACTAGGTAAGTGAAGCTAAGCTAGTAAATACACACATTATGTAAACTCACGCTCGAACTTCCTTACAGGGTGGAGCAGAACCAGAAAGTAATTAAAATACAACTTTGGCAGTCGCCTTTGATACAAAATCGCAAGACGGGTGACGTAAATTGTCGTTGATAGTATTATTTATTCCATCGAGATAACTTCATCATCATCATCAGCCCATTAACGTCCCCATTGCTGGGGCACAGGCCTTCCCTATGGATGGATAGGGAGATCGGGCCTTAAACCTCACGCGGGCCCAGTGCGGATTGATGGTTATTAACGACTGCTAATGCAACCGGGACCAACGGCTTAACGTGCCTTTCGAAGCACGGAGGAGCTCGAGATGAAAACTTTTTTTTTGTGGTCACCCATCCTATGACCGGCCTTTGCGAAAGTTGCTTAACTTCAACAATCGCAGACCGAGCGCGTTTACCGCTGCGCCACTGAGCTCCTCAAACGAGATAATGTGTAGGTAAGTAATTATGTAAGCGTGTTTTTATTATGCTCTTGGCACAAAAAAAAGTTCTAAGACACACGTGTTCACAATTCGTCTTCTTCTATCGTGTGGGTTGTCAGGTGATTTACCAACCTCATCAACGCTGGTGTCAGAGTTATAGAGCCGCCAAAGACCCCTGACATGGCTCATGTAAGGACTACTTACTTACATCAGTAAGTAGTAACCGGGACCAACGGCTTAACGTGCCTTCTGAAGCACGGATCATTTTACTTCACTGTGTGTTTCTATACGTGTTTTTAATGTGTGTGACAATTATTCATTTTGTGACAAATGGATTCAAATTTTTACCGACTTCGAAAAAGGAGGAGGTTCTCAATTGGACAGTATATTTTTTTGCTTCCAGATTATTCTTCTTAAACAGCTGTCTGAGTGCTAAGTTTTGTTATAAAGTCGAAATTTTCCGATAAAAAATATAAAATCTATATTTGTATTATTAGTAAGTACCATATTATTATTATCGTTACATTTTTATCCATCAGACTATATTAATATTAATTGTAATTGTTCAGTAGGTAACATAGTTATACTTTGAATCGTAATTTTTTCAATACCGAACGTCTCATCCGCCTAAAACTACTGCAGCTTCTCACAACCTGTATAGCCGGGGAAAAGAAGCTGCAAGAAAAAGCTCGACACAGGGCCCTGGACGTTCGTTCTTTTAAAAATAAACATAAAATATTGTTATACAATTTAGCAATTTGGCTGCCTGATATCGATTCCCAGACAGTTAATCTCGTGCATTCATATCTACACCCTAAATAATTACTAATAATAATGTCGAAATCAATTAATAGTTAATATTTAGTCGATGTAAGTTGCTTTAACAAATTAGTCGACGATAAAAGAACTTTCTTGATAATACTTATTTAGTTTCACTTCAAAGCACTTACAGGTCCTCTTGGGAAGTTCGTTATAGAACTTAGTTGTAGTACGAGTTCGTTTATTTAATATTTCAGTCCCGACATACACTACTAGACACATACATACATACATACGTAAACTCACGCGTATTTCCCACCGGGGTAAGCAGAGACTATGGAATTCGATTTGCTTCTTCCTGACGCACTTCTCTTGCTTCTTCTACATTCATTAATCGTTTCATACACGCACGCCGGCTCAGAGTAGATCATACTAAACCTTTTCCAAGGACATTTCCAATTCGGTCAATGTATGTCCGTTTAGGTCACACAGACACTCCTAAGACAATTCGTAAGTAAGTATATTTGTAGTAAGACCACGGTAACATGATCATTAACTAACATACGGATACCTGGATATACATAAAGCTGCCTCAGGTACATGCTCTATAAATAAAACAACCATTGAAATAATAAATAATAAGTATATTGGTTACTTACTCTAAATTTCCAAAACGCACGCGTGCTCAAACACAAGTGTACACGTGTTCAAAATGGTACGTCTGCCTTCGATGCGTGCTCGAATCAAAAAAGCCCCAATGAAAGACAAACACGCCTTTTTATACCCTTTCTCCTAGTGTTGCCATATGAAGGCAACACAAATTCGCACAAAATTACAGAAAACCTAACATTCGACCATCCTGACGTCGTGCATGTCCTCATGCACGTAGACAAAACGTCTAATGTTCAAACCTAACATTCGGCGGGCCAAGTGATTCCACACTCATCGAGAACAGTTACAAAGCTTCACTTAAAATCTAAAAGTACAACGACATATAATCACATTTACGGGGTGAAACATCAGCTCTTCTTTCTAATCATAATATAAAGCTATTCAAGTTGTCAATAGTTCGCAAACCCTTCCTTCTCACGAACTATTGCAAAGCAATTGAGTGTGAACCTTCTTTCTCACACTTGTAATTATCGTATACAAACCTTCCTTCTTATATACGATAATTAAAATAATCATAATATAAAGCTACTCAAGTTGTCAATAGTTCGCAAACCCTTCCTTCTCACGAACCATTGCAAAGCAATTGAGTGTGAACCTTCTTTCTCACACTTGTAACTATCGTATACAAACCTTTCCTTCTTATATACGATAATTAAAATAATCATAATATTACAAAGCTATTCAAGTTGGCAATAGTTCGCAAACCTTTCTTTCTCACGAACTATTGCAAAGCAATTGAGTGTGAACCTTCTTTCTCACACTTGTAACTATCGTATACAAACCCTTCCTTCTTATATACGATAATTAAAATAATCATAATATTATAAAGCTATTCAAGTTGGCAATAGTTCGCAAACCCTTCTTTCTCACGAACTATTGCAAAGCAATTGAGTGTGAACCTTCTTTCTCACACTTGTAACTATCGTATACAAACCCTTCCTTCTTATATACGATAATTAAAATAATCATAACATTATAAAGCTATTCAAGTTGGCAATAGTTCGCAAACCCTTCTTTCTCACGAACTATTGCAAAGCAATTGAGTGTGAACCTTCTTTCTCACACTTGTAACTATCGTATACAAACCCTTCCTTCTTATATACGATAATTAAAATAATTGTGAACCCTCCTCACAAAATTGAAAGTCACCTTAACTAAATAGCTATGAGCCCTCCTTCTCAAGCTATTACTAAATACACATCTTACAGTTTCATCCAACAAACAGTACCTCTACTTACTTTCTTTTGATTGTATATAATAATGACACAATCAGTCATCTTCATCACTACTTTCTTTATCATCATTAACGTGAATCCAGGGTGACATTCGATTTGTTAAATGAAGTAGTCATCAATCCCAACAAATTCAAACTCAAAAATATGTTTATTCAGTAGGTAACATTGTTACACTTTGAATCGTCAATTTTTACATCTTTAAGGGATTCCCGAACTGACAATAAAGTATAATTTTGCGTTTCGCATACTATTTCGTTCAACATAGGATTAATTTCCGCATCCATCTGAAGTCCAAACATTACCTCAGTCCGTCCCGTTGTTTTCCGACGGGTGTTGTTCATGCCCCATTGGACTCTACCTATCTTGTCATCCCAGACGTTCTTGTCAAAATTAAGATTTTGCGCAGTTAACGACCCTAACATCGTGCGATTACACTGCTCTACTTGTCCATTGGACCTAGGACTTGCAACTGCGTTCAACACGTGTCTAATACCTTTATCCGAGCAAAACGTTTGAACACGTACGATGTGAAGCAAGTACCGCGGTCGCTAATAATTCGATCTGGGTTTCTGAATGTATAGAAAATATCTTCTAATTCTCGTGTTGTTGTAACTGTTTTTGGTATTTCTGACTGGCCTGATAAATATAAATTTCGTAAAGGCATCTACGACTACCAATAGGTAAGAGTTTTCCTCTCTTTGATCGCACAAAAAGGTCCAAGGTGATTGATGTACAGGGTGTGAAAAGGCACCTCGACTTTTCGTTTACGTGGAATAGGCCCTCATTTGAATTAGTTTTCTGTTATGTACTTTAACCCATCTGCATCAATATCAGTGGTAAGAAATTCCCGAATGCGACCCAGTTCACTATCACCTAATTGAAGAGTCTACAACCTGTCCCCCTCATTGATTGACATAACCGTCGGGTAAAGACCAGCGTCAATTTCCATTGAACTAAGATCCTCAATTGGGTTCCGAAATAGAAGGTCCACGTGCGACATTTTCGTGCCAGCACGATATTCAAAAAGCAAAAACAGCCACCAGCGGGCAATACGTCATTTTCATTTCAGTCATATTTGTACATCCCAACTCCTCTAATGATTGCGCGAAGCAATGCTTGTATTCGTTCAAAATGTTAAAATAGACGTCGTTTATGTGGCTCTTCAAGCGTTTTTGCTAAAGTTAACATCTTTAGGCTCTATACCTAAATGCTCGCCAACGAGGTCTGTGGGTGATGTACAAATATGATTGACAATCTGAACTCTATTTCATCTACCTATAATATCACCTTCATCAATATAACAAAAGCTGACAATGGGGTAATATGAACAAAGAGCTGACCTTCCTCTACTTTGTATAACCCGCCGGCTATCGTGAATTCTCGGTTTGGCTTCCCCACGACTCTTCCGCTAAGCCTAACATATCAATTAATCACAACATCAGTACGAGCTCTGATAATCGCCTCTCCACTCAATCTTGCGCATGAAGCGGAGACGACCTTTACACTCGCAGTATCACCACTACCACCGTTAGCAAAAGGGAATTCATCATCATAATAAAACCTCAATTCGTTGGCATTCTTGAATACCAGCACCTGCTTCTGTTCGGTGAAGGGCTGTCCTACTAATATCGGACAATTGAGCAGATTACTGTCAACCACGTGACACAAAACATCCGCACTAACACCGTCGATGCATAAATTAACCTGTGTCCTGCCCATGGACAAAATAAAATTACTACCAAAACTTTTAATGGAGTCGGGGGTTGATCACAAGTCTACCCCAAAATCAGTGTCGTTGTTTGTTTTATGAGCGAAACTTCGCTACCAAAATCTATAAACGATATCATAGAGGTGTCATTTACCCTAACTGTATTGAAATATTTTGAGCCCGACTTAGAGGTAAGTATGCGCATGATTTTAGGAATGTTACCTAGATTATCACGGTTTTCAAAAAAAAAAAAAAAAAAGGGACTCTGAAAGTTTCCATTTTATGACCGAACCTACGACATCCTGTACATGGGCATACGACAGCATTTTTGTTCTGCAAAAGCGGGCCATTCGGGCGATTTACAAATTGGGACCCAAGATGTCACTTAGAAATAAATTTAAAGAAATTAATATTTTAACTATGGCATCACAATATATCTTTGAAAACTTAATATATGTAAAAAAACATATAGGATTATTTGCAAAAAATAGCGATCGGCACATTGTTAATACCCGGAATAAAAATAAACTTGCTTTACAAGTCAGTCGATTACATAAGATTACTAAATCTTTTAAGGGGCAATGTATACGTTTTTACAATAAGATTCCCATTGACATTCAGAATTTGCCTTTCAACTGCTTTAAGAAAGTAGTTAAACAAAAACTTTACAAAAAAGGTTATTATAAAGTTAGTGATTATTTAGAAGATATGAATGCATGGGATTAACTGTCTGAGAACTGATATTAGGCAGCTAAATTACTCAATTGTATATCAATATTTTATGTTTATTTTTATTTTTTTTTTTAAAAGAACGTCTAGGGCCCTGTGCCGAGGTTTTTCTTGCAGCTTCTTTTCCCCGGCTATACAGGTTGTGAGAAGCTGCAGTAGTTTTAGGCGGATGAGACGTTCGTTATGTAAAAATTGACGATTCAAAGTGTAACTATGTTACCTACTGAATAAAGATATTTTTGAATTTGAATTTGAATTTGATTAAATTCATATTGGTCGTCTGGGGTGATAAAGGAAGTTAAGGGTTTCGATTCTTCTGCAATAGGCACCTGGTAGTATCCAGATGCCAGATCCAAAGTTATAAAGTAGGCCTGCCCCACTAATCGAGCAATCTCGTCTTCAATCACTGCCATCAGGTACCTTATCTTAACTGTCATTGAATTCAGAAACCTATAATCAACACAGAGCCTTTGTTTACCGTCCTTCTTACGAACCAACATAATTGGACTCGCATATTCCGATACAATTTCTCGTACAATCCCCGCATTCATCATCTCACCAACCATTTCTCTTACTTGTTGTCGTTCCTTGTGCGACAATATATAAGGCCGGTAAACCACAGGACGCTCAATATTCAATTCAATTTTCATTTCAGTCATATTTGTACATCCCAACTCCTCTAATGATTGCGCGAAGCAATGCTTGTATTCGTTCAAAATGTTAAAATAGACGTCGTTTATGTGGCTCTTCAAGCGTTTTTGCTAAAGTTAACATCTTTAGGCTCTATACCTAAATGCTCGCCAACGAGGTCTGTGGGTGATGTACAAATATGATTGACAATCTGAACTCTATTTCATCTACCTATAATATCACCTTCATCAATATAACAAAAGCTGACAATGGGGTAATATGAACAAAGAGCTGACCTTCCTCTACTTTGTATAACCCGCCGGCTATCGTGAATTCTCGGTTTGGCTTCCCCACGACTCTTCCGCTAAGCCTAACATATCAATTAATCACAACATCAGTACGAGCTCTGATAATCGCCTCTCCACTCAATCTTGCGCATGAAGCGGAGACGACCTTTACACTCGCAGTATCACCACTACCACCGTTAGCAAAAGGGAATTCATCATCATAATAAAACCTCAATTCGTTGGCATTCTTGAATACCAGCACCTGCTTCTGTTCGGTGAAGGGCTGTCCTACTAATATCGGACAATTGAGCAGATTACTGTCAACCACGTGACACAAAACATCCGCACTAACACCGTCGATGCATAAATTAACCTGTGTCCTGCCCATGGACAAAATAAAATTACTACCAAAACTTTTAATGGAGTCGGGGGTTGATCACAAGTCTACCCCAAAATCAGTGTCGTTGTTTGTTTTATGAGCGAAACTTCGCTACCAAAATCTATAAACGATATCATAGAGGTGTCATTTACCCTAACTGTATTGAAATATTTTGAGCCCGACTTAGAGGTAAGTATGCGCATGATTTTAGGAATGTTACCTAGATTATCACGGTTTTCAAAAAAAAAAAAAAAAAGGGACTCTGAAAGTTTCCATTTTATGACCGAACCTACGACATCCTGTACATTGGACCAGAGGTTTGGAGCATTTAAGATACGGGTAACCTTTTCCCCTACAGTTAAAACAAAATAATTTGTAACTTGAATTTTTTTTTGAAGTCTTAACTGATTTATCCCTATTGTCATTATTACTTCCCGCTGTGGATTCAGTCGACTACTTTGTTTTATTAAAATGAAAGCGATCGGGCGGCGGTTGGTTCTCCTTATTACTCATCAGAAAATGGAGTTGATCAGGCTGCGTACATCGTAACGCTTATCGCTGGATCTAATTGTCTTGTCACTTAATCCGTGGATAATGCAGTCCACGGCTCGTTTCCCTTCGATGTCACACCGGTTCACGATGGCTAATTCTTCATAATAATAAACCTCTAGCGGTTCACCAAACCTACTCTTTCGCCTAAGCGTATCCTCCAGGGATTGGCCATAATCATGTTCAAAAGGAAATGCGTCTAACCACTTTTGCTGCCATTCTGCCCAGCTGTACAAAATAGAATTGAAGCTTTCATACCAAACTTTGGCCAACTCCTGCAGTTTCTGCATTGCGAAGTGGATAACGGTTGTTCTCATCCCATCCGTAAACAGTGGCACACTCATTAACTTTCTTTAACCAAGTATCAATCTTTTGACTTTTCGATGAGGGTCCAAATTCGGGTAACATGGTTCATAATACTACTGGAAGGATGTGATGTGGCGACTGCTGTCGGATTAGGTTAAGATCTTAAGTTAACTAATGATTCAACAATATTAAGAACATCTTTAGATGAAAATGTAGGGCTATCTGACCTTTCTATTCCCTTAGCTGCCGACGAACGTCGCACCTCCTGCCCTTCGCCGCGACGTCGTTGGCTGTGTCGCTCGTTGTGCCGACGCGTGAAGCGACGTCTCTCTCCGGCTGCACTCCCGGCTCTCTCTCCGGCTGCGCTCCCGGCTTGTATCGGCTCGGCTCGGCTCGGCTCGGCTCGGCTCGGCTCGGCTCGGCTCGTCTCGGCTCGTCTCGGCTCGTCTCGGCTCGTCTCGGCTCGGCTCGGCTCGTCTCGGCTCGTCTCGGCTCGTCTCGGCTCGTCTCGGCTCGTCTCGGCTCGGCTCGGCTCGGCTCGGCTCGTCTCGGCTCGGCTCGGCTCGGCTCGGCTCGTCTCGGCTCGTCTCGGCTCGTCTCGGCTCGTCTCGGCTCGGCTCGGCTCGGCTCGGCTCGGCTCGGCTCGGCTCGGCTCGGCTCGGCTCGGCTCGGCTCGGCTCGGCTCGGCTCGGCTCGGCTCGGCTCGGCTCGTCAGTCGTCTTTGTGGAACGATCTCGTCTTCAAGAGGCATAATCTGGAACTCGAAAACATTAGAACATGTAAATATTCTTCAGATAACCCTATATGTATATATTTATACAGATATATTTCCAAAGTAAAATATCTCAAAAACGGTGTATCCTGATTAACACATATGGATACGATCCCACTTCTGAAATGTAGTAAGACCACGGTAACATGATCATTAACTAACATACGGATACCTGGATATACATAAAGCTGCCTCAGGTACATGCTCTATAAATAAAACAACCATTGAAATAATAAATAATAAGTATATTGGTTACTTACTCTAAATTTCCAAAACGCACGCGTGCTCAAACACAAGTGTACACGTGTTCAAAATGGTACGTCTGCCTTCGATGCGTGCTCGAATCAAAAAAGCCCCAATGAAAGACAAACACGCCTTTTTATACCCTTTCTCCTAGTGTTGCCATATGAAGGCAACACAAATTCGCACAAAATTACAGAAAACCTAACATATTTAATAAAGTAACTACGTATGTTATCGTTACATGGCTTAACCCGTTAAGAAGCTGATATGATTAAGTAAGATTAACAATCGCCTTTGAACAACACCCAATAACTCCTTTTAAATTGTTTGTAGAATGACTATGTAAAGTGCCTATCGTCAATAAAATACAACCAGAATCAGAATCAGAATCATTTATTCAACGTAATTATCATGGATAAACTTGTTGAAGGTCAATGTAACATTTTTGAATTTACGTCATTTCGCAAGGTGTTATGGCTGAGGAGAAGAAATGACAAGAAACTGCAACAGCAACACATCTTTTAAATCAATGAGGGTACATTACAAGTTATTTAATAACTAGAGGAACACATTCAATACCAGACATTTTTAGAATAGAATAGAATAGAATAGAAAAAGTTTATTATAAAAGGACGCCACACACAAAAAAAGACAACAACATCATATCAAATTTCCACTAAAACAATTACAAAAAAGCAAGACGCATGTTTGTCGAAATGACCATAAGGTGGTGGTGGACGTCCTGAGATAAAAGGGCCTCACTCAGCACAAGTCGCGGCGTGAACCACGACGCTGATATTATGTGGACCCTGTTGGGTGACGCACGAACATCGTATTTCATAAACATGTGTTAATGGTGTATATATTCAAATTCAATTCCAAAATATACATTATAATATATACCAAATTATATTAATAGAATAGAATTAGAGTGTACATAGACAAATATTATTGCAAAGATGTACGTAAATACTTAAGGTTAGAATAAAAAAAAAAAAAAAAAAGTTATTAATATAGGTAAAACTAGTAAACAAATGTAATAATATAAACAAATACGAATTCCATGAATGTGTATTGTGTAGTCTGTCTGTGTTAGTACCTATATGTATATTGCGCGCGCCGCACCCCAATTCTAGCTCGGTCGGTAAAGTAGTTTGGTTACTACTAGTACTTACAAACAAAATATATTTTTTTCATTCGACCGCCGCGCCGCCGAACGGGCACGACGTGTTCCTAAAGTAAAGCGAAATTATATATTTTATCATTTAGGTAATCATTAATCTTATAATAGGCTTTTTTACATAAAGTAAGCTTCACGTGAGCTTTAAATTTGTTCTTTACAAACCCTACAAACCAAAATCACACATGCTCAAAGGAAATTTAAACCTCTTCCATTTGAAATACCTACTGTATATAAATATGAGATATTGTTCAATTTCATGCGAATATTTATTTTATCTCGCGAGGAACATAAAAAAATAGTTGTTTGTTAACAACTTGATTAAAAACTGCCAGTAAATCAGTTTCGTTCAATGCGATCTCGTTAAAGCATCTCATACAGAGGAACTGAATAAAAAATATGAATGAAAATTCACGTTTTTAAACGAAAAACATATTAAAGGTATGCAAAATCTGGTCTGTGTGTAATTTATATGGAAAAATTGTGGATACCCATCAGATGCTGATTCGGTTTTTTGTTTCGGAAACTTTTTTGCCGAAGTGCTTTTATTTTATAAACAATGCAGTACGGTAAATAAAATCGAATAATAGTTTTTAACTGGTTTTGGGGGTGATAGAAGAGTGGAACGTTGAGTGCTAGGCAATCTATTTTGTTTTTTTTTTGTTTTATACGTATTCATAAAGTCACGTACAACATGTACACATACAAATTTACTCTCATACATACAACTCAATTTGCAACCACTGTGCTGAATCATGTTGGAAAATAACATGGGTATTTATACAGGGTGTTAGTGACATCGTAAAGAATACTGAGGGGGATGACTCAGACCATGATTCTGAGTTAATATCAAGTGGAATTTTCCGTCGCAAAATTCATGTTTTTTTTTTAGTTTTTTTTTAATTATTTTCAATTCTGTACTTTTGCGATCGAAAATTCTACTTGATATATTATCTAACTCAGAATCATGGCCTGAATCATCCCTAATATTTTCTTTACGATGTCACAAACACCCTGTACATATTTTAAGTTTGTAACATCTGACTAAAAATATCTTCTAACGACAAAGTCATCATTCGTTTTAATTCCGAATTTCAATAGATTTTCGTAATTTTTCAGAACTATCATACAAACATCATTCGGCGACTGTTTTGGTATGTTTCGTAGATATGAATTTTATCCATCATATTTTATTTTGTTTACAATAAAGTACATTATTAGCAGATCAAAAAATGAAGATGAAGATAAACCATGGTTTTCGATAGCCATCTACCAAACCAGACCCGTAGACTAAGCTAAAATCTATCGCCAAACTTTTTACTGGTGTTTTGGCAAAATTCCAACTCCATGTATTAAGGTGGTGGCTCACCGGATTGTTACATTACACGCCAGCGTCAATCATTACACAATAGGATGATTTTTTAAAGGTGTTATGTTCTGACGTTTCTGTGATGCAAATATTTTTTATAACTATAAAGTGATTGTAATTGCGATGTCTCAGAGGACGCCCTGAGCCGAGGTTCGCGTCCAACTGGGCACCCTCAGGCCTGTTGTCTTAAACGTTGTACCGGGTGAGAGCCTTCAGCGCTCCCTATTTGTCCGGCCAAGTAGTTAATGCCACCTGCGGCAAATCTACAATAAATAAAATAATAATAATAATAATTGCGATGCGATAGAGAATTAAAAGACTTTAATAAAGCTCAAAATGTACAGAATAAGCACCCCTGAAATAATGTAATACGACACTTAATTTTTTTTTATGAATCCGAGAGAGCACTGTCCAGAGAAAGTGTGACGTACATCGTAGCGTCCCGGGTTCGAATCCCTGCTCGAGCCCTAAACTACTTAAGTCGACATTATGAGTTTGAATTCATGTTTCGATCATTATAATTGGCATCACGTGGGCGTGAACCTCGGCTCAGTTCGTCGTCTGAGGTGATAATGAATCAATCACGACACTAGTGGGCCGAAAGCGATAAGCACTGAACGAGGGAAATCTTCTACCAAGCCGGCGCGGTCAGTATCGAAGTCCTGAAGTTTTTGTTGTCGCGACCTAATTGGCTGCCTCTATGGCTAGAGAAAACTGGTCGTCAGAATATTACGTCTTTCAGGACCGAAAAAAGCAACATTGACTGTGGTAAAAATATACGGAATTGACAGTCACAGAGATAAGTGTCAAAGTGTATGGCATTGACATGTCACCTTGTCAATCCCATACACTTTGACCACTGTGACTGTCGCTTTCCGAAATCATTCGCAACTTGCCTAAGGCTCCTAAATTGCTACGTTACACGCTAACGCCCGTTGACTGACCGCCTTTGCGCGCGGGTCCAAAACTTCGGCAGTACGTATCACTCGAAGAGACCTTTGCGCGAAAATTTGGTACCACTTCAGTGGTTTAGTTGGGTCTGGGCATTTCGCTATTTAGCCTAATGACGCTCTTGTGCGTTCACTGTGGACCAGACTAACCTATGGCACAAGTTCACAAACATTAAATTTCATCTTGGTCTTAGAAGTTACGATATAAATTAATCGTTTGGAAAATTGATTTGTAAAATTAATGCTTGCTTTTGGCATCAGTATAAATTAATAAAATTACCGAGCTGGTGACCGCAATCGGTAGAGGTTGGCGTTGGACGACGGTTGCAAACCACACAGGTTCCAGATTTTATCCGACCAGTGCTACAAAAAACAAATCGATTGTTGCTTCACCATCTATACCATCTAACGATTAGAAAGAAAGAAAGAAACATTTATTACTTCCGGACATCACAGACACAGACAGACAGGTACATTACATTTAACACGATTAGACTTTAGACTTTACAGACATTTTAAAAGCTGAGAAAAATACTGCTTAAATCATCAACTTCCCCCTAGCCTTATGCCGTTTCCACAGGGTCCGCTTACCCAACCTGAAGATTTGACAGATTCGGTTTTTTTACAGAAGCGACTGCTTGTTTGACCTTCCAACCCGCGAAAGGAAATCCAACCCAAAAGTATATAATAGTATTGTAGTAGTACAGTATAGTAGTACCAACCTCATCAACCCTGGTGTCAGGTGTCCACCTCACAACCCACACGATAAGAAGAAGAATAAATAAACGATTTTCATCTAAAATGTCAGTCATACTGCTACTGCCGCTCCAGCATTGGACTTTACAGACATTTTAAAAGCTGTCAAAAAACACTGCTTAAATCATTTGATAGGAATGTAAAAGTGTGCCTGAGAATGTAATAAGTGTGTGTGTGAGTGTGTGTATGTATGTGTGTATATTTTGTATTTTTTTTCTGTTTCTTTTACGTTTTTGTTAATAATTGTGATTTTGTGTAATATTTTTTTCCCCTACTGTGTTGGTATTGTTACTGTGGTGTCCTCTAATAATAAATACTTTCTTTCTTTCTTTCTTCCTAATAATACATTTGAAACAAAAGTTTCAATGTTCCATAATTACTAAGCCATGCCTTCTGATAGACCTTTGCCCTAGTGTTTAAAGAAAGTACAGAGAATGTCACTTTTAAAGATTCACGCACTATACATAGTAAGCTATTCGGCTAGATACATGAATAAATGTTTGATAAGGTATTCTTACCTTTTGTTTTCTTGACGTTTTGTTGGTTACGGGACGATGGTTATACCCACTTTGGGGATGACTAGCACAGCGAGTGGTTGCAAAAAAATTGCAAAGGAGTTGTAGGTGTAATTAATAAGGTAGTAGAGTAGATAATGTGTTTGCTTTCCCGCCATATCTTATGTTAAGAAGTTTATAACACTTTTCTAAAGAAAGTTCCATTTCGTTTATCGATTCGTTCAGTCTTCTATCTATCCTATGTGGATAACATGACTTATGCAATGACCATATTGTTGAGTGGTAAGTACTGTCTTCTGATTATTACCATCGCCCATCTTCTTAACAGCAACCCCTTAACAGCGTTGCCTTGTACGGTCAAGCGGTTTTTGTCGTAAAAATACCTAAGGAAAGACCTCTCAAAGCCTCGTCGAAACACATTTAAACATACTTTACAAATAAAAACTTTAATCTACACTTACATAGCTAATCCCTAACATTGCCGGTGCTATTTTCAGTGTACGAAACAGTAACTATTTTCTCTAATAAAGACAGACAGAGTATAATCTGCTTACTAAAAATTTTGCCACGAACTAAAAAATGAACATTTCAACTCGCGTATAGAACCCAACGAGCGTGGAATTCCGCACAAGCCACCGGATTTCCCTGGACAACTAGTGATGTTACTATTCGGCTAGTTACTCAATTTAAGTTCGCTAAGTATTCAAGTCAGAAAAGTGACTCGAGTCATTTTGGGAGCACAGATTTAATGGTAATAAAAAAAATAGTAAAAAATATAATTAAGGGATTGTGCTTAGTTTTTCATGTCGCGTCGTTTAGAGATTCAATTTTTCGTGAACTTTATGGATATTTTTTTGATATTTATTAAATTAAATTGATTTAATTTTGTTACGGCATTTGTGTCGGGCATACCGAGATACATAATATAAAGACGTTTTGTTAAAATTTAATTGTACGGAAGAAGCTGTTAAAAACAAAACAAAAACAATTTTCAAAGAGTATCATTTCCGTTAGTTTTTGTAATGAAACGAAAGAAAATAACCAAGAAAATGAGTGATCGAATCAACTGAATTGAATCACTCGTTTCGATCAATCCCAGCTCTATTACTAACTTTTTGACATAGCACACGACCTCTCCAGGAAACTACTTCTGTTGAATTAGCGGCTTTTCTAACTTCACAGACGAACCCTGCCTGAATTTATGTCACTAATGCTTCTGAAGAGATTTAGTTCAGTTCATATATAATGTAGCCTGTGGAACATTAAACTGTGTTTTAAAGTTGCAAATATTTAGACTACTTTGGTAGAGATATATGGTTTTGCGGTGCTTCGGTATGTTTTGGAATATTAGTTGCAAAATGTTATATTCAGAATTGGGTGATGCTACCAGATTATCATTTATGTTACAACGACGTAACACATTTTCATGTGCCAATCCGGTTGTAGAGGCGATGATGGGAGCCATCGGTACGGCAATACAGAACGGAAGGGGCAAGTCACAGGGACTGTAACCTGGAACCTGACGGAGGGCAGCAGTAACTGTCAGTACTATTCAGAAGCGGAGGACAGGAGTCCTAGTACGGCTTTGAAATAGACTACACTGGGCGCCATCCCACTTGCGTCAGACAGTATACTGCGGGGCGGAAGACAAGAGGGACACCACTGCCCTGTTTTTCCCTAAAAAAAGTAGCATGGAGAGTTAGGAGAACGCTACGCCGACAAGAGCGTGGCTCTTAAATTAGCGATGATGATGAATCCGAATAAATTAATTAATTCATTCTTTGAACTTTTATACAATTCTAACATATCCATCAAATTACAAGATTAAACGAAGGCAACTCTGTACAACGCCATCTATTTTTTTTTTTCTGGGAGCGTAGCCTGGAAAGTTCTTCATTGCAATAAAACAAACGAACACAATATGTGACATAAATTTGAACTAAGTAATCTATGATACAAAATAAAAGAAGACTTACCTCAGATATTAACAGCACCCATTCTCACCTATAACAAAATAAAATTCGTTAGTAATCTTAATTAAAGACAAAATAAAGATAATACGATAAAGGACCTTGACCGTAACTGTATCAGACCCGTCCCCCCCTTCCAACACGTAATTTTTTGTATTTCATTAGTATCTTTAAAAATATTACCAATTAGTTATAATTTCAAATTGCATTGGGTTTAGAAATAAAATTAAAAAAAGGTTTGTCTAAAATCGAAATTGGTTGAAACAATGCTGTATCAGGCGGTACCCAAAATTATACTTAAAAACCCGAATTCCGGCTAAACCTCGCGTATTTCGAGAAAGTCGCCATAGAACAAAAATATCAACTCAGTAAGACGCTTCGAATGAGATGTCTGGAATCTGTTGATTGAGGGGGACGTATTGACACATTGTCCTTTTAAAATTAAAAATATGTTTTTTTTACTTGACATAAAAAACCATCTATCCCCACGAACAAACCATACCAACACATCGAGTAGTAGTCACATTATAAAAGTGGGACTTTTACGAAAAAACCTATTTCGCCCGCCTGTTTCCTCGCAAAAAATATGATTCAAGCTCTAAGTAGGAACATAAGGCGGTCATCGGCAGCCCATATTTCTTTATGAAACCTTGAAGGCACTTAAATTCGATGTCGGGACCCTTTTATTTCGTGCCCAGGGGTAATGTTTTAGAAACAGTCTACCCTTTGATTTTTTTGCATGTTTTCCCAAAGCTTTCAGGAAAAAATCTCGGTTAAAAGATTTTTGTTGTTTATTGCGTTCCTTTTTACGTCGTGCCCTGTGATGTGTTATTTATAATGTTCAGTGGTGCGTTACTGCTGATTGTGAAGAGGGATAAGGGTGATATACTTACATTTCATGTAAACACAAGGTTCAATTCGTGATCATAAACTCTGTTTAAGTAGGATGCTTTGGCTTACCAACATTATAGCAAAGTCTATACCTTCTATAACACATTTGATGAAAGAAATATAAATAATTCCGGTTGCAACCGACTGTAGTCGCAAAAGCATACCAATTTTATAAGATTGAAAGAGACAGTTCATCATCTCCTTAGCGTATTCCATTTTTTATTTTCATCCCACAACCTATGTTGGTAGGAAATTATGTGAAAAAAATAATGTAACGGACTAAAACCGGTCGAATGCAGTAAGTCTAATTTTAATTAATTACCGGAACATACTCAAAGCAGGTATATCTTATTATTTTACCAAACAATCACAGTATTCCTTCCTATTGTGTTTTAATACAATTTAAATTCCACGTGTTACCTTCTCAACTCAACAATACTGGTTTGAAATGAGTAGGTCTTCAGAAAACTCGTGTGTAATTGTAAATTTATGTACAATAGAAAATTTTACTTCCTTAAAATTAATCAACCTAATTATTTATATTTCCTGATGAAAAGAATACGGGCTTAATACAAAGTCTTATTGCTATCTTATTGCTTGACACAAGGCTGCTGACGATGATCAATGATCTCAACCACACGATAGAAGAAAAAACATGCCTTGATGAACCACACTCTGGTACGTCTACGGACTATCGGTAAAGGTCATCAGCGTCTACTATAAAACAAACTAAAATATACACGAAACAAAACAAATCAAGACGGTACCGAGCTAGACAACGGTGAAGCGAGCTAAGATAAATATGTCTGGGATACCGTTTATTCTCAACATAATCGCGTTAGCTTCTTTAACATAACATAACATATACTTTATTGCATAAACAGAAAAATACAAAACAAAAGAGAAATAGAAAGAGTACAATAGGCGGCCTTATTGCTAAGTAGCAATCTCTTTCAGACAACCTTTAAGCATAGGAGACATTTGATATTTGAATTTGAATACAATATAGCGGGATAGTGCAGCATGGGAATACTTGTACATATAAAAAATCCAAAAATACAAAGATAGATACACTTACGAATACATAAACTACATAATATTCATCATCATCATCACCAGCCCATTAATGTCCCCACTGCTGAGGCACGGGCCTTCCCTATGGATGCATAGGGAGATCGGGCCTTAAACCACCACGCGGGCCCAGTGCGGATTGGTGGTTATTAACGACTGCTAACGCAGCTGGGACCAACGGCTTAACGTGCCTTCCGAAGCACGGAGGAGTTCGAGATGATTCTTTTTGTGGTCACCCATCCTATGACCGGCCTTTGCGAAAGTTGTTTAACTTCAACAATCGCAGACCGAGCGCGTTAACCGCTGCGCGACCGAGCTCCTCACATAATATTACACAAAGGTATAATTGTTATAATAAATAAATCTATATATTATTATGTATATACAATAACAATAATGTCAAAAATATTTTATTTTATCGACATGTTATATTTAACAAAGAACACGTTCAACTTCGCCACAGAGGTGGAGATTTAGTCTTTTAAGTCCGTTCCTGTGTTTTGATCTAAGTGCCAATTGGTATCCTAATCAGCCCAGCGACTAAGCTGTAAAAAGGGCGTTAAGGCGAGCTTAAAACCTGTCAAGCTGCTTATTTTATCATCCCAGACGGATTAACTAAATGTGAGGGGCCTACTTACAAATTTTAAAACAAATGTCATTACTTTTAACAATAACTAGTAATATAATTATAGTAAATAGTATTACATATTTTATTTTGTTTTATATCATTTTATTTTAGTTTTATTTTATTTTATTTTTATTGTATCTTTTATTTTTGTATATGGGTTTTTTATGCCTGAAATAAACGACTTATTATGATATTATAATAACACATAAAATATTATTATTTAAAACACGTAACACACAAGCCCAAACAATTACACCTTCAAATAACCCCGCAAAATTCACTTTAATAGCACCTCTTAAACCGGGTAATACTCGACAAAAATCCTGGTAAAATCTAAAACCCGGGTGAAGCCCGCTTTGATCGCGTTTCATTATCAATTCACCACATGAATCACAACTTTACTGTCCGACAAAGCACCAGCGGAGTGACGACGTTATAGGAGATTTGGGAATTGGTTGAACCAGCCAGTTAGCATTTTAGCTGTACGTGATCGGTTTTAGAAATATTTGGAACCGTTCAATGGCTTCTTCGTAACTCATCAAGAGGTTTAAGTGAAACAATTCGCACGTTACCGTCTATTCAGGCGTAATTCTTACCATGGTCCCTCCTATTATCACAACACGTAACATAGGCTCACGACTGTATCCCAATTGGGGTAGTCAGTTCCATCGCAAGATGAACTAAGTACCCACACCTCACCGAGCTTTCTGTTAGACCAATGTGAGAAGGGGTGAGCCGTTTCGCCGTCTATAATGATCGAGCCAACTGTATTTATTTTATTTAACAATTTATTGTACACAGGATAACACAGAAACACAATATGACAATGGCCCCGATTCCTGTAGACGCCAACAAATTTTATTTTAAGTTATACCCGTCATTTTCTTATCCGCCGAATAGGAAACTGATAGATGATTGACAGCTGTTAATTTTAAAATAAATGAGTGGATGAATGAATAACCCGGACGAATCAAATAGCATCTCGCTGGTATGCAAACCGTTTGTCGTGTGCTGTCAACTTAATTCTGTCTGGTTATTGACCAATGTAAACATTTTAGAGATTTCTGCTTAAAATTGAAGTGTGTTCCATAAATTTTATGCCTGTCGATTACCCATCCCTTTCCTTTTCAGCGGATAAGAAAATGACAGGTTAACTTAAAATAAAATTAGATGGTGTGTATTGGAATTAGCACCAGTTGCTCCAATGCTTCAATGGAGATCTTCTTCTTCTTATCGTGTGGGTCGTGAGGTAGAATACCAACCTCATCAACCCTGGTGTCAGGGTTATAATTGAGCCGCCAAAGGCCCCTGACATGGCTCATGTAACGATTACTCACTTACATCAGTAAATAGTAACCGGGACCAACGGCTTAACGTGCCTACCGAAGCACGGATCATCTTACTTTCGGACAATCAGGTGATCAGCCTGTAATGTCCTAACCAAACTAGGGATCACAAAGTGATTTTTGTGATATGCCCCTACCGGGATTCGAACCCGGGGCCTCCGGATCGTGAGTCCAACGCTCAACCACTGGACCACAGAGGCCGTGGAGATGGGCGGGACACATTGCTCGATTGAGCAAAGAAAGATGGACCCGCAGGTTAGTGGCGCCCACGAGCATTCACAAGACCGAGAGGAAGACCACCAATGAGATGGAAGGACGACATCGTACGGCACGCAGGATATTATCATGACTGGATGTCGATAGCCCAAGATCCTCGGAAGTGGAAAAACATGGAAGAGGCCTACGTCTGAAATTGGGTCGTGTACTAGGCTCAAGATAAATTATGCAATTCTGATTACTAAATAAAGACAGATCTAACATACATACATACATAAACTCACGCCCGTAATCCCTAATGGGGTGGGCAAAGCCACAAGTAATCGAGACTTGCAGCCACTGTTGATACGATGTCGTAAGCTGGATATGATGAACCTTATGGTGATAAGGGATCAGCCTATCGCCCATAACATTAGTCCATCATTCCCGTCATCATTTCAGTCCGTCATTAGACAGATCTAAAACTAACGAAAAACATTTTCTTTTTCTATTTAACTTATTTATGAATTTGAACGTAATAATAACTACGACATTTTATCATGTTTTTCTATGACGTCATATTTCCATAGTAATTTCGTGTTTTGACGTTTAGTAAAAAGTAACTGATTTGACTAGTTGGAAACTAGCCTATTGTATATGAATTTAGGCTGATATAGACAGATAGCTTCAATGCGTGGTTACATCTGGCAAAGTACAGAAACCAGTGTTGTGACTTGTGACGTTCATAAGTGACGTATCAGACGCATTAGGCTGATCGATTCTATTCTGTCCAACAGTACTTATGCAAGTATCATTTAAATTATTCGCAACAGTTGGAAATCATGTAAAATTATATAATAATTATATCGTGCTCCATATCCGTCATAAAGTTCATTTCCATCAGAAATTATGAAATGAGGGTAATTTGTAACTGCTTTGTGTCCGTGACGTGTCATGGGTTTAAAAAGTTAAATGTTACCCGAATGTATATAAACTGAGTATGGTAACTGTATAATGTATGGTTATATAATGTGTGTTTTGCGGTCAATGGGATCGCCCCTATTACATGGGACATAAACATAGCTGGCAAGAAGTGAGTGATTGAATTGACTTTAACTGAATTGAAAATAATTAAAAAAAAACAAATAAAAATTTAATAATAAAAATAATTTAATTTATTTTAATTTAATTTAAATGAATAAAAAACTTAAGTTCATTTAAAAAAAAGATAAAATATTATGTATATTGCGACGGAAAATTCTGCCTCAGAATCACTAACAACCTGTATATTATTTACACAGCTCTGCCTACCTGTCCCGTGATGTTGTGTTGTTTTATGTGATGTTATTAATAAAATGATATTGAAGACTCTTTAAAAAAAATAATAATAATAATATATTTTTTTTATTATTTTTTTTAAATATCGCGAAAATTTTAAATTTTGAATTAAGAGTGAATAAAAAGAATAGCCTCATGAAAAATCTAAAGGGAATCGATCGATTTTGATGTTTTATTAATGCGTCTCAGTGGGTTCATGGATGGTTTAGTGATCAGAGATGTTCGGCATTGACATAGTATAAACAAATAGACTCACAATCGCTAAAGATATATTTTTTAATAAGTGTCCAAACCGTCTTATATATACGTACATATAAAGATATGTAGATAACAGTATAAGTTTGTTTCTTCTAATTAAGATGATTATGATTGTTAAAAATAAAGAGCAATATCGGATGTACATTGTCGTCATGATCGTCGTTATATGAGCCATGTTAGGGGCCTTTGGCGGCTCAATAATAACCCTGACACCAGGGTTGATGGGGTTGGTAATCCACACGATAAGAAGAAGAAGAATATTGTCGATTAAATTCGACACGCCGTCGCTTAGTGATAAGATGCGTAGACGCTGTTTTACACAGATATTTAAATAATGGACCCAGGTCCATTATTGCAAATAGATTACCAAAAACAAAGACGACAGTGAAGTTGTCATGAACTAATTTAATTAGCTTTGGTTACCAATTTCGACGAAGTGTATTTCTGTGAGATCAGCTAACCAATAGCTTTATAGAAGCCGAGAAAGCTACCAAAGGTATCGCCTGACTTATGTCTGAAGTTAGAACGTGTAACCGAATGAATTAGTAAAATGGAATAACTTGCAACTACTACTATTTTCTCTACATACCATCACGCCTGTATTCCCGAAGGGATAGAAAGAGGTATTATGTATACCAATGCAAAAGGAAGGAGGAACGGAATGTTAGGTTAGTTTGGACAGTCATGAGCAATATAATGTACTCACTTTAGGACTCTATCGCACTACCATATTTGTCATTTAGTGAGACTTTTAGTTCAATTTGTCAAAAAATTTAATGTGACATGGTACCAATATGTATAAGTACATATTAATGCTCGTGACCGGACACGTAGAGCGGATGAAGGATAATACCTCTAGAATTGCGAAAGCGGTATATATAGCGAAAGTTGATGGTAGGGCTGGCAGAGGAAGACCTAGAAGGACTTACATTGACCAAATTGGAGATGTCCTTAGAAAAGGTTTAGTACGATCTACTCTGAATCGGCGTGCGTGTATGAAACGATGAATGTGGATGAAGCAAGAGAAGTGTGTCAGGGTCGAAGCAAATGGAATTGTTTTAAATTCCTGTTTCCTGTTTTTAAATTCTATAATTTAAAAATGGAAAATTCCACTTAATATTAACTTAGAATTATGAATCAAATCACCCGCGCAGTATTAGTTACGACGTCACTTAAGCCCCGTACATACTTACAGTAGCCACACAAGTGCGTATGAGTGTTAGTGACATCTTAACAAATACTGAGGGAGATGATTCGAAGTTGATATTAAATGGAATTTCTTGTCGCAAAATTCATGAAAATATTAGTGTGTCAGGATCGAAGCAAATGGAATTGTATAGTCTCTGCTTACCCCGGTGGGAAATAGGCGTGAGTTTATGTATTTATTAGTCTTTTTATTATTATTCTCAGTTTCATATTTTTGCGACGGAAAATTTCGCTTGATAACTACTCAGAATCATGGTCTGAATCATCTCTTATAGTTTTTGTTACCATGTCACTAACACCTTGTATCATCATCATCATCATCATTATCAGCCGTACGACGCCCACTGCTGGGCATATGTCTCCCCCAAGGATCTCCACACCTTGTATACCTAAACGCTATTTCTACAATTCGTACGGTCACTATTATGTATGCACTTTGAAACCATGTCACATTTACTTTTTTGACAAATTAAACCGTACAACTCATGAAATGTCAAATATGATAGCGCGACAGGGTTTAGGGATGATATTGCTTATGACTGAACATTACATAGATAATAAAACATACAACTACGTTATTACCAGACTATCAATAATTGAATTTGGAGTTACCTAAGCTACTACACTGTTTATAAATGTATAATTTTACCATTTTCCCTGGAAATTAATATGACAGCTGGCAATCAGTCTCCTCATTAATGTCGGCCATGATGTAAAATTTAAAATATTCCGCTTTTCTGGCAGAAACAAATGGAATTATTCACTAGAAAACATTTATGTCACTCTTCGATAAAAGTTTTAAGCATATTCTTTGTTTATTAATGCTGAGAAAACAAACAATTGGCATTATACGTGAACGAAACTTTCTAGACAAAAACATTGGAAAGTTCTTAAGAAGTCCATGGATATTTTCTGAAAACGATTCCATTTTACTATTGTTTGGTTCAACACTGATATTGATTTCACTTTTCTATTGAGAGAAAAAGCCCCTTTACCAGTTATAAAATACTTTATCTAAGTTACTCTAGTACCCTCGTTAACACAATTATCTCCGTTCAACTCCCTTGTTGTACTAGGCCAGTTTCCAACTAGTCTGACGAAGCGCGACGTCCGACCGGGTCCAGTGGTTGAGCGTTGGGCTCACGATCCGGATGTCCCAGGTTCGAATCCCTGAGGGGACATATCACAAAAATCACTTTGTGATCCCTGGTTTGGTTAGGACATCACATGACATGATTGTCCAAAAGTAAGATGACCCGTGCTTCGGAAGGCATAATTATTAAGCCGTTGGTCCCAGTTATTACTTACTGATGTAAGTATGTAGTCGTTACATGAGTCATGTCAGGGGGTTTCAGCTCATTAATAACTCTGGGAGCAGGGTAGATGAGGTTGGTAATATACCTCACAACCCACACGATAGAAGAAGACTGATTTTTATTTAGTAATATAACATAAAAGACCGAGAAAAAGATGGCTTGACGAGTTAGATGCATACTTGACTTCTTGGAAAGAGAAACCCTAAGATCGGGAGGAGTAGGAGAAAGCAGAGAGGTTTCTGCCGTGCAGTGAGATGGTATAGGCTAGAAATGGAATAGAACATAAAATAACATAAGGTCGCGACCATATCCCTATTGGGATAATCAGAGGTTTCATCCCAAGATGAAATAAGTACCCACACCTCACCGAGCTTTCTGTTAGACCGACGGCTTAGGTGGTGAGACGTATCGCCGTCTATACTTATAGTCGAGCCAAAAAGTACACTTAATCTCCTAAGGCCAAGATTTCCAGACACAATAGTTAGTGTGATAATACTACTGCTCTCAGGTAGGGAGGTGCTCGTCATAATCAAACAATTCAGCAATTCTCTTGAATAATATTATATATTCATAAACAATGTTAACTCTCCAACTCTTCATAACAGATTACCGCAACCGAACAAAATTCCCTTCACCGCCTTTTTAAAAACGTCCCCGTTCGAAAAAGAAGAAATCTAAATAAAAACAAATGAAATAATATGCGAGTTCCAAATTAAAAATAATAAAGTCGTGACACAGATTCACGACTTTATTTCGTCTGTTATTAAGTTATTAAATCTACATACATACATAAACTCACGCTCGTAATCCCTAATGGGGTGGGCAGAGCCACAAGTAATCAAAGACAACTTGCAGCCACTGTTGATACGATGTCGTAAGCTGGATATGATGAACTTTATGGTGATAAGGTATCAGCCTATCCCCATAACATTAGTCCATCATGTTAGAGGACACAATCCCTCTGTCGGTTTTTACGACATGCCCGGGAAGACAAGCAGCTGAACGTTTTCTATGTTTTTTTATTTGCTCCCAGAACAGCATAGAAGAATTATTAAATCTAATAATAATTAAATAATAAAATAAACATTACGAATCCTAACATTAGACAATGAGGTTTGGATTTTAAAAGGACGTTCGGATTTACGACATTAAACAAATTAATAACTCATTGGTACAAGTCCGGTACCGGGGTTCGAAGGCGCTCCCCGATTGAGAAATAAGCCGGACCATATGATCGCAGTGACAAAAACATAAAAAATAAGAGTAAAATACCGCAGCTGTGGGGAAAACTTCTCCATGACGAATGCACACCAATCAAAAGTTTACCAATGGCAATGACGTACATTTATCCATCCCTAACTTCCCACAATCGTTTGGATAAAATTCCGTATAAATGGCAAACGATTTTTCATACAAAACAAACCTGTAAGAGTTGTAACGACAAACTACATTTCTGTATTATATGTGTGTGTATATAAACTCACGCCCGTAATACCTAATGGGGTGAGCAGAGCACAAGTAATCAAAGACAACTTGCAGCCACTGTTGATACGATGTCGTAAGCTGGATAATATGATGAACCTTACAGTTACCTTACGGATAATGATCCGTACGTTTCCTACTGTGTACCAATACCTACTTATACCTAAAATAAATGATTCTATCTATCTATCTATCTATCTATAAGGGATCAGCCTATCGCCCATAACATTAGTCCATCATGTAAGGGGATACCATCCCTCTGTCGGATTTTACGACATGCCCGGGAAGACTAGCAGCTGAACGTGTTCTATGTTTTTTTATTATTTCTGTATTAAAAAAGTTAAAACGATCTGATTTAATTTTTTAAAGCTTGCCACCCCTATTACATGGGACTTAGGGTGGTATTAATAAACGAATCTCAGCTGAGACTGCCCTCAAGATCATGCTCAAGTCTCTGAGATATATGAGAATTGTCACAGTCATGATCCTGAGGGTAGTCTCGAAGCTGAGATTAGTTTATTAATACCACCATTAAACAGCTGGTGAGGTGTGCGGTGTACTAGACACTCCTGCCCACACCTTTAGTGATACAGGCGTGATCTTATGCTAAGTTGTTATTTTTTTTAAAAAGCTCGGTGAAATGTGGGTACTTAGTTCATCTTGCGATGGATGTACCTCTGACTACCCCAATTGGGATTGGGAGCTTATGTTACCTCAATGTTATGTTTTTTTTTTCAGTTTCGAAATGTTTTAACGATTATATTTGGACTTTATCTCTATGCCTCAGTTTTGATTCTCGCTAGGAAACTATCACAATATCTGTTAATACTTCAGGTCTTCTTCTCTCGTGTGGGTTGTGAGGTGGATTACCAACCCCGTCAACCACCAGGGTTGCTATTGAGCCGCTAAAGGCCCCTGACATGGCTCATGTAACGACTACTTACTTACATCAGCAAGTACTAACCGGGAGCAACAGTTTAACGTGCCTTCCGATATCCTAACCTAACTAGGGATCACAAAGTGATTTTTATGATATGTTCCCACCGGGATTTAAACCCGGGACCTCCGGATCGTGAGCCCAAGGCTCAAACCACTGGACCACGGAGGCCGTTAATTTTTCAGGCTAGGCAGCGGACGCCGTGAAAAATGTGATACCGTTAGGGAGAAGATGTGATCCTTACCTACTTATTTTAAGTAATAAGTAATTTTATTTTAAGTTACACCTGCCATTGTCTTATTCGCAGAATTGGAAAATAACAGGTAATAAAAAGCATAAAATTTACGGAACACACTCACAAAATTATACTTCAAGCAATTTATGGTCCCGACAGAATTAAGTTAAAAACACACGTCAAATGGGATGCATATCAGGTAGATGCCTATTTGATTTTGGCCGAGTTCTGTCATTTATTTAAAAAATATCAGATGTCAGTCATCCGTCTTTTTACTTTTACGGCGGATAAGGAAATTAAATAAAATTATCAGGTGTCTGCAGGAACCAGGGCCATTTCAAGCTTCAAGGCTTCTATGTACAGAAATAGATACCAAATGTTCCACCTAAGAATTGGAATGTTTCATTTCATTTTTATTATCAACATATCTATTTCATAAACGACATTATAACGTTTTCCTTATAGTAATATGAATTCAAGGTAACGGTTACTTTAATAAATTATCCATGTTTTATTACCCCACCCCCGCTGCATGGGTTACGCTATCGACATACACGCGACAAGTGACGCAACAAATGCTCAGTCGAGTCATGCTTCGCATGAACGTCACACAACTATTGGTTGAAACTCGATAAACTATGTGGTTTAGGTTATAGTTCTCTATGTTCCACCTAAAAGGTCGATTCCCAACCCTGACGCTGCGCTGGCAAAATTGTCCCTGTTGACAGAAGCCATTTAGAAAAAAAAAAAGGTCGATTAATTCTTTTAAATATAATCCTCTCAGACGCCCTGAGCCGAGGTTCACGCCCAATTGGTTAACCACCAGGCCTGTTGTCTTAAATTTTTGTCAAGTATTTATTGCCATTTGCGGTACATCTACAATAAGTCACAAAAAAGTGCCTATGCCTAAATTTATCATAAAAGAAAAACACAGAGAGGCTCTCTTATAAATGGATCTTAGGGCAACCCGCGGTAACCTTCTGCCTTACCACTTACCCTTCCGAAACGAATGACCACAATTTAGACCAATAAACATGCAGAACCACCAACCAATCCACTTGAATTATTTATTTGAATTTCGAACATTTGCTTTTTCTCCGCGGCTAGTGTAAAATTTTAAAATTGGAATGCGCATTTTTAAAAAAAATGTTGCTTTAGAAAGTTTTTAAAATTCATCCACCACAATAATTTATTATTATTTATTAGTTTTACAATAAAATTATTGAATTTTTAATAATATTCTTTTAAATTCGTATTCGAGCCCATTGATTTTAATATTATTATATTAGAAATAACGTTATTACGTTTTGAAAAATAAGTATTTGCATATTTTTTATTTGCATATTTGTTAGCTAAACATCAGGGTCCTATTTCTCGGGTATGTTTCCTTTACCGCTGAGCACAATTAAAACAGGATTTCGAAAATAAATTCTCAAATCCCATTGTTTGGATTCGAACCAGCGACCTCACGAGAGTCAAGCGTTCGTCCAACTTGACTACCACGGCTCAATTGTGTTTTATTGGCAATAAACATAGCGAGTATTTCCGCTGAGTGACAATTTCTCGCGGCCTATTGATTCCTATGTTGTCACCACATATGATTGATGCTGATGCTCCACCTACAAGCCACCTGGGTTGTAACCCAGTGGTTCAAGACAAAATAATTCTGTTTTTAATACGCCCATTTTTTTACGTGACTTATTTTAGGTTTGCCGCAGATGGCATTAACTACTTGGCCGGACAAATGGGGAGCACTGAAGGTTTTTAAGTATTTCGAACCTGAAAAGGAAAACGGAACGTATAATATCCTAAGTAATACAGTTCATTCAAATGTGTGGGGTTTTATTATAATTACCAGCGCTCCCTACACCTACATAGTCCCTTATCGCTTTCGACCCACTAGGATCGATTCATTCTTTCAAATATTCTTCCTCTCAGACGACGCCCTGAGCCGAGGTTTGCGCCCAACGGAGACCCTCAGGCCTGTTGTCTTAAATTTTGTACCGGGTGAGAGCCCGGAGAGAGAGAAAGAGAGAGAGAGAGAGAGAGAGAGTTAATGCCACCTGCGGCAAATCTACAATAAGTCACGTCAAAAAAAAGAAAAAAAATACACCTACATATAGGACAAACACATACCACACCCTTTTGCTTCGCCGCCGTTAAAATATATAGCGGAAAACGCTACGAAATAGTAACTTAGTCCATATTATTAAGGCATCTATATCTTAATAACCACATATGACTCCAACGATCCATCACTGCCAATAAAACGTTAGCAGAGTGCTCTTTCAGGAGGAACAAAAAAAAATACTGCGTATGTGGGTAGTTGGAAAATCGAATAACTATAGTGATGACAGGTAACGGTTATCTTCCCAGGCATGGCGTCAAAACCGACAGAGGAATTAAGTCCTTTCTAATAATTTATACTTATTCTCTCATACACGCCGAACTCTCACACACCCTCATTTATAAAACATACGCACACACACCCTAACAAACACACGCAAATATAAAAAAAAAGTATTGTAAACCACAATTTATTAACACAGTTTAATTAGTTTTAATTTGTATGATTTTTTTACCTTTGATGGGTTTGCTCTTGGCCCAAGACTTGCCCGAAAGCATTGACGAGGCCTAAGATGGAGCGAACTCGTCCAGAAGGTGCCTGTTATGGTGTTGTGGTGATTATTGTTTAGAATTAAGCATTTTTTTTAGGAGGTATTTTTGGGGCACAGCTGAAAATCAGCGTTGTGGCACTCCCTCAATGTCGGAGTGTCACAACATACTGCTGAGCTGATGTCCCTTTTTAGAAATAAATTTTAATTATTATCTTCAACTCTACTATGTACCTATACCTACTTAAATCTAAAATAAATGATTTCAGAATGTTCAATGACTGACCTCATCAACCCTTGTGTCAGGGTTACTATTGAGCCGCCGAAGACAAGTAACATGGCTCATGTAACGACTGCATACTTATCTAACCCACTAACGTTATCCCTCTTTTTAGAGATAATAGGTATTCAAATGTTCAAATACTTAAGTATAACGCAAGTCGCCAGTCAGAAAGTGGTTCTAATTCAGCTCACTAGATTTGAAAGACTGGACGATGCATGAAGCGCTGAAGTAGCTGAAGCTAAAACAGCTTCGCATATGTTATGTCATTATTCCTATATCAACCCGAATATAATAATTTTCTTCTTCGGGTTGATATAGGATCATCATCATCCCGTTTTTCACAGGGTCCGCTTACCTAACCTGTAGATTTGACAGGTCCGGTCTTTTACAGAAGTGACTGCCTGTCTGACCTTCCGACCCGCGAAGGACCAGCCCAAGTTAGGTTAGATCACCTTCCAATACGTATTTCTTGGGAATGTAGGTTTCTTTACGATGTTTTCCTTCACAGTTGAGCACGATAATCATTTAATTTTATGATTCAAAAATTAATACAAATTTTAAATTCGAAAATATTCGGTTAAGCAAAATATGGCTACTAACTAATTAATGAATAATTAATAATATTAATTATAAAAAGCACCTGTCGTTTGTATGAAATACGATTCGCTTTAATTCAGTCAAATCAGTTATCGCACGTGCTGTTTTTATCGACGATCGAAGCCACTAAAACGTTCGAGATCAGACTTCAAGTTAAGTTCAGAATTCAGGCAAAGTTTTTGTGGTCTAAAGTTGTTTTATTTGTTTTCAGAAACCGCCAGAATTTTCTTTTTCTTACCTTTTAATTGGTTCCTTTCGGATATCATTGATGAGACGTTCGTTATGTAAAATTGACGATTCAAAGTGTAACTATGTTACCTACTGAATAAAGATATTTTTGAATTTGAATTCGGGGCAAGGTAGAAAGCTAAAAATTGGAACACAGACCATAATTTTGTGGAAATCTGCCTCCAACCTCTTCAAAGAGGGGGTAAAACTTTTTATATTATGGAATTTTACACAGTATTCAAGGTAGGAAGCTAAATTTTGGTACATTATAAAAAGGGAGAAGTGTGTAAAGTTCGAAGCAAATGGAATTTCATAGTCTCTGCTTACCCCGGTGGGAAATAGGTGTGAGAGTTTATGTAGGAAAAGGGGCCGTGTTACCTAGAATTTAATGCGAGTGAAACTGCGGGCAAAAGCTAGTATATGTACCTCTATATATAGACCATAATGTGGATAAGATGACGTTATAAGATGTAATTATTATTATTTCTAGATACTACTTGATATCGCTGCTGAGCAAAGACCTTTCCCGTGTTTACCCACATATCCCCGTGCAGACTCCATTATACAGAGTGTTAGTGACATCGTAGGGAATACTGAGGGGGATGATTCAGACCCTGATTCTGAGTTAATATCAAGTGAAAATTTACATCGTAAAGTTATTTTTTTTGTGTGTTTTTAAATTATTTTCAATCTATACTTTTGCGAGGGAAAATTCCACTTGATATTAACTCAGAATAATCCACTGAATCACCCCCCTCAGTATTCGTTACTATGTCACTTACCCCGTACAAGTAGCCATACAGTGCGTATGGGTGTTAGTGACACCGTAACCAATACTGATGAGGATGATTCAGACCATGATTTGTGAGTTGATAAAAAACCAAGTGGAATTTTTAGTTCCATATTTTTACGTTTTTGCTGTTTTCAACTCGATAACTTGTCAACCATAGCTGACACAACCCAGAAAATCAAACTAAAACATCTATTTACTTGTATTTAACTTATGTACAAGTAATTTAAGTTACACCGGGAGTACTTTAGCAGATTGAACGCAAATACCTTTGAATTCCTTACACCTAATGAATAAGTTTTAATTACTTGACTAACAAAGAAATAGCTTTGGAATTCCCAAATTAAGCAAATTTAAGTTATTTGAATAAGGGACGGTTGGGATTCGAGACTAATTTCTATCTAGTCAGCATATCTTGCTTGCTGAAAAGTGACTCATAAGGGATTCAATAAAATTAAGCTCGTAAGGGACGGGGTCATAATTTCATGACAACACAATAATGGAAGCCTATTAATTAGGGTTCCGTAGCCAAATGGCAAAAACGGAACCCTTATGGATTCGTCATGTCTGTCTGTCCGTTCGTATGTCACAGACGATTTTTGGTAAGTAGATTGTATTCTGTGAACCGCATTTGAATTAAGCTGTAAGCTCCCCAAACAAAATAAAATAAATAAATAGAGGAAAGTAAGATGATTCCGTGCTTCGGAGGACACGTTAAGCCGTTGGTCCCGGCTATTAGCCGTAAAAGCACCTCCACCAACCCGCATTGGAGCAGCGTGGTGGAGTATGCTCCTTACCCCCTCCGGTTGATTGAGGGGAGGCCTGTGCCCAGCAGTGGGACGTATATAGGCTGTTTATGTTTTGTTAAATAGAGGAAAAAAATTTTTGAGTTTCAGTTCTAAGTATAGGCAACCCCCAACATTTTTTGCTTTTTTTCTATTTTCGTGCGAAAATGCTAACCCATATGTGTGGAGTATTTAAGGATAGGTCTTGAAAAATTATATTGAGGTTTCTAATATAATGTTATACCATTACCGGCGTATACAACATTCAAGTTAAAATTTTAAACAAATTAATAAAACAACACGTACACGTGTTTGAGATAACTTAAAGTTAGAAGTTAAATAATAACAATGTTGGGTAGGAACTATAGAAAGTAAAATTATAGGAAATTCAATTTTATACAATTATTTTTTTTTTTATACTGGTAATTTTATAATATTTAAAGTAAGTGTTAGTTAGTTACTTTTCCTTATAATCAACGGCTTCCGTGGTCTAGTGGTTGAGTGTTAGGCTCACTATCCGGTTAGGGTTCGACTCCCGGTAGAGACATATCACAAAGATGACTTTTTGATGCCTAGTTTGGTGAAGCCATTACAGGGAGATTCTGTGACATTGACATAATTATACCATTTTAAGCGAATTTTATGCGATTAAATGTTTCTGATTTCAGGCTGATAACATAACATAACAAATACATTATTACACAAACAGGAAAAAACAAAAGAGAAATAGAATGAGTACAATAGGCAGCCTTATTGCTAAGTAGCAATCTCTTCCAGGCAACCCGATCACACGATCACCCGATTGTCCAAAAGTAAGACGATCCGTGTTTCGGAGGGCGCGTTTAGCAGTCGATCCGGGCTGTATGTTTAAAATATGTTAAATTGACCTTTCAACTTTCATAGTTTTGGGGAACGCCGATTGGATATCCGTCATTGTGATATAAAAATAACCTGTATTATCCACCTGAAAGGAGCTTGTATATCGTGATATAACTTACATATTTCATAAGCATACTTTATTACTATACTGCCTGAGGCTAACTCAACACTGCTTCGTGAGAATCTGAATAGGGATAGTTTCTTACAAATTCGTCTTAATAATAATATAGGAGCTGTGGTGCCTCATTATTCTGCGAAAAATACTTTTCTGTTAGGCGAACAACTTCATCTCCCTAGCATTATCCTGTTTTTCACAGGGTACGCTTACCTAACCTGAAGATTTGACAGGTCCGGTTTTTTACAGACGCGACTGCCTGTCCGACCTTCCAAATCGCGAAGGGATAACCAACCCAATGCAGGTTAGGTCACATACCTCCGAAAATGCATCTCTCGAGAATGTGGATTTCCTCGCGATGTTTTCCTTCACCGCTGAGGAGGTGATAATCATTTATGATCCAAACATGAATTGGAAAACAAACGTCAATCATTCATCAATCCTACGACCTCAAAGTGAGAGGCAAGCGTTCTACCAACTGGGCCACCACGGCTCCTTCAACAAATTGATCTATGATAATAATGTTGAATAAATGCTTCTGATTTATTTATCGAAAGTCTGTTGAAGATCACAGATTACTGTTTTGACCTTAATATTACCAGATACCTATGCCTTATTGGATTTGGCATACCAATTATCAGACAGGAAGAACACACCGTTATTATTAATGCTCCATTCCACTGTGTTGATATTTGTTGAAATATAATTATGATTATCTTCTCTTGTGTGGTTTATGAAGTCAGTGACCTCATCAACCCTGGTGTCCGGGTTACTATTGAGCCGCCAGAGGTCCCTGACATAGCTCATGTAACGACTACTTACTTATGCATTATAATATGTAGGTACTTTTTCAAAATTTCGTGATAGTTGGTTGACCAATTAGCAACGTTTCAAACAAAGTCAATCACTACATAGAAAAAACAAAGTAGCTTTTTCTGTCCCTATATTTGTATGTACGCTTAAATATTTAAAACTACGCAACGGATTTTAATGTGTTTTTTTTTTAATAGATAGAGTGATTCAAGAGAAAGGTTTATATCTATAATAACATCTATTAAATAGTGGAGAAATACTGTTATTTTTAAGGTTTTAATGTGATATCGTAAATAATTTCATTTTTTCCTCAGTATAGCACCCGAGTGAAGCCGGGGCGGGTCGCTAGTTTTTGTATATACTTAAGTAAATGTTTATAATGATAACTGGCTCATGTATAATAAAAAAATGAAAATAATTACCTTTTAGAATCACTTTAGATTTATTTAATTATTTATTATGGTCCATGAACAGCAGTAATAAACAAAATAAAATACACAAGGAAAAGTTCCGGTATGCCTGCCAATTATAGACGCACACAACACTGACTAAGATAATAATAATAAAAAGTAAAAACTAAAGTTAACAAATTATAAAAGGAACAATAATTGAAAATAAAATTTAAAAAGACATAGATCGTGTAAACTTTTTTTAAAAGCTTCCTTTTTTCAGATTCGTACTTTATGCCTTAAAACCAAGTGTTTTGACAAAAAAGAAAAAGAGAAAAATGACCCATAACTGAGGACTTTGGGATCCGCTGTTTATATTAAGGTCGTAGGGTCCATTGTTAAGGCCTTCATTGTATACGTGGTCTTTTGTAAGCAAGACATTGGCTGGCTTTATGAAGTTGGATTAAATTCTCTAGTCTAGTACATTGAGGGACTTACTTTAGCTGGATAATGAAAAAAATAAAATTTTAAAAATTAAAACCCAAATACTATTATCGTCATTCCCTGTTTTTTTTTACTCACCACCTAGTTTTCACATCTACTAAAAAGCTGAGGGGATGCGTGTGTAGTCAGTCTGTCTTTTCATATATGTTTTTGTAAACTACTTCATTTTATAAGTAAATATTATTATGTATTCATTTAAGTTGTATTTGTGGGAGACACGGCTTCCGTGCCTCACTTAGCAGGGTCCACAGAATACCAGCGTCGTGGCTCGCGCCGCGGCTTATGCTGAGTGAGGCCCTTTTATAAAGGACACCACCACCATCGTTGACCAGTCCATACACTCAATTATTTCTATTTCTCGTGTATGTTGTTGTTTTTTATTATGTGTTTGATTGTAAGTTATGTGTTACTCCGTGTTTTTATTGTATATTTTTTGTTTGTTTTATATTTGTTGCTGTGGTGTCCCTTTATAATAAACGTTTCTTTCTTTCTTTCTTTCTTTCTTGCGATGCTTGTACCTCTGAGTAGTCCAATCGGTAATGTAGTCGTAAGTGTTTGTATGTTATGCTATATTTTATAAGTTATTTATCCAACAAACACCCTCGGTCTTTATTGAATAAATTATACGAAATGAACTGTCAACGCGTAAGGATTCAAACAATTTCGCACGCAGCGAATCCACACATAGCCACACGAATTCTCGCTGACATTCCCTTTGCTTCCTTCGCTTTGCTTCGCATTCATCTGGTATGAATCACACCCTATAATAAATTTGCCAATACGCAACAGTTGTTCGACAAAATTCATTTTATTTTTACGACAACATTAAGCATCGGAAGGTTCGGTTATTTATGGAACGGCCTAGACTGGATTAATAAAATATTTATGGATCTTCGGATTTTGTTGGGAATTATATTTTGGATTTTTTCGGTTTTAACTTGTGAAAGATTCTCGTGGAAACATAGTAAACTTTGAATAAATACATTGAACGACATAGAATAAGTCTATATTGGTGCTAATTCCTGCAGACGCCAGCTAATTTTGTTTTAAGGTATACCTGTCATTTTCTTATCCGCTGAAAAAGAAACAGACGGGTAATCGACAGGCATAAAATTTATGGAACACACGTCAATTTTAAGCAGAAATCTAAAACCAGTTGTCTAAAAATTTTACATCGGCCAATAACCCGACAGAGTTAAGTAGACAGCATGTCAAACGGATTGCATACCAACGAGATGCCTATTTTATTCGCCCGAGTTATTCATTCGTTTTAAAATTAACTTGTTGACAGTCATCCGTCCCTTTCCTTTTTGGCGGATAAGAAAATGACGGGTATAACTTAAAATAAAATTAGGAGGTGTCTACAAGAATCGGGGCCATTGTGTCGTTGTTATTTATATTTTAACGACTGAACTGCACTGAATTCGACTTGTTTGAATACACGTTTGGATCAATTGATTTTCAGGATTTGTGACCGATTAGGCTCGCTGCCTACCTATTACATGGGATTACTTGACCATAGATGGCGATGAATGTGTGTTAGTAATACTTTACACCTCTGCGTACTGCTTCGAGTATATAGATGTGAAGCAATGTCATGTTATTAACACCTGCAAAAGCTATTCAGTGCTGAAGCGGTTCGTCTAACAAAAGCCGTGCCCAGTTGGTAGAACGCTTGCCTCTCACTTTGAGGTCGCTGGCTCGAATCCATCAAAGGCCTAAACCAATGATTGTCGAATTTGTTTCCGAATTCATGTTTGGACAATAAATGATTATCACGTCCCCAGCGGTGAAGGAAAACATCGTGAGGAAACCCACATTCTCAAGAAATGCATTTTTGGAGGTATGTGACCTAACATGTATTGGGCTGATTTTCCCTTCTCGGGTTGGAAGGTCAGGCAGGCAGTCGCTTCTGTAAAAAAACCAGACCTGTCAAATCTTCAGGTCAGGTAAGCGGACACTGTGGAAACGGAATAATGCTACGGGGATGTTGATGATTTAAGCAGTACTTTTCACAGCTTTTAAAATGTCTGTAAAGTCCAATGTAGGAGCAGCAGCATGACTGACATCTTAGGTTTTTTTTTTCTTTTTGACTTATTGTAGATTTGCCTACTACTTGGCCGGACAAATGGGGAGCGCTGGAGACTCTCACCCGGTACAAAATTTAGGTGAAGATCGTTAGGTGGTATCGATGGCGAAGCAACTCTCGTTTTGTTTGATTGAATTTGATTGAAATCTTCAGGTTACGAAAGCAGATCAGTATCACCTTCAGCATTTCATTTAAAATAAGTTATTCTGCTATTCGTAGCGAACGCACATAAATGCTAAACAGCAATTTTGCTTTTTTAGATTAAGAGCCTAGTATGGCCTTTTAAATCTCTTGCTATCAGACGCTAAACTTTGGCATATATGCCATCACTTTATCAGCAAATCATGAAACAGGTTTTTACTTTCTGCATAAGTAGCTGAGATGAATAAGTTTTAGATCTAACAAACCAGTGTACTCGTAAAGTGGTTTAAAAAAGGCTGGATCTATTCTAAAAAAATAAATAAGTATAGCGTACGTACACTCTTAATGGATTATTATTTAATAATATTCTCAAACATTTTAATGGACTCTACAAAATATATCATATGGCCTAGCAACAAAACGTAGTTTAAACTCTTGCAATGGTGACTCGGCACGTTTCTGGAAATAAAATTACAGTCATCAAATATTATGTAACATTATTGAATAGAGAACGGTAACTTTCCGCCCCGCACCAATGCTTTCAGCGCCTACCTCACCCTCTCTGGAAGAACTTTCGCCTTCAACTGTGGTGAGCCACTAAGGAGTGAGAGAGAGAGCGCGCGGGCTGTGTCTTGTTCGCAATAATGAACTTTCCAGGCTATGTTCACCAAAAACAATATAGATGGCGTTGTTCAACTTTAACGTAATAATTACCTATTTTCTCACTACTCGGGTACGGTCACGAGCATTAATAATGTATACACTTTGGTACCATGTCACACTTTTTTGACAAATTGAACTGTAAGTCTCACTAAATGTCAAATATGTTAGTGCGACAGATTCCTAAAGTGGGTACATTATATTGCTCATGACTGTACATAATCATTCCAAAATACAACGTTATGGCAGAAGCATAATTTAAAAATTATTATTGTTTGATATTTGGATCACATTATTTATAGAATTATGTTGCTACCTATATTGCTTCTCTTTATTTTGATTAGAATAATAATGGGTGGAAGATGTAATTGTGCCTAGGTAAAATAAAAAGGGTCAAAACAAAGATAAAAGATGCAATTATGTCTGTTATCTATGAAATTAGAAGGTTAAACTAAGAAAAATATGTACAGCGCCATCTATATTGTTTTTGAGGAAATTAACCTGGAAAGACCCTCATTACGCGTTAGACAACATGTTAAGGACATTTTTTTTTGTATGGAGTGTTCGGGGTGCGGAAAAGGAAAAGGATCTTCTGATACGTGGTCACAATCGGTATTAACGCCCATATAGTACACGATTAAAAAACATAGAAACCGTTCAGCTGTTTGTCTTCTCGGGCATGTCGTAATATCCGACAGAGGGATTGTGTTATTTCTAACATGATCGACTAATGTTATGGGCTGATCCTTTTTACCATAACCTTCATTATATCCATTTTAGGACTTCCTATGAATAGTGGCTGCAAGTTGTCTTTTAAGTTCCACCAGGACACTCAGGACTCACGGGAGTGTGAGTTTATGTATGTATGTATCGTTACCATCCTGCTGCCCTTAACCTACTCTAAGTGGGTCGGCAAAACTTGTATTTCTCTTTCATTCCTCTTTGTCAGTCGTCTTTTCTGAACTCACACCTTTCACACACAAATCCTTCTTCTTACAGTCCATCTACACTTTCTTGGATCGCCCTCTACCTATATATCCGTCCATTCATACTTATCACTATGATTGTATGTATTTATTACCTATTTTTAGTCATCTTCATCTATTTCTTCGTCGTAAACTGGTTTATTTTTTTCGTACTTAGTCTTCGTCTTCGTCTTCGCTTTGCTTTCGGTTGCGTTTTCGTTTTCCGTCGGACTCGTCTGATCTTCTGTCATCTCCGTCTTCTTTAGTGTCGACTGTTTCAGCTTCTGGTTTTTTTGGCTGCGACCCAAAAAATAAACTCTAAGGAAGTTTTATAGGTCCACGCGGGTTTACTAATATACCAATAATACCGACAATTATAATACACAGTGCATGATCTAATAAAATCATCGACGACGCAACCAAATAGAGACCTTAAAATTTTCTTGCCTAGAATTAATTTGGTAAACTAGCTGAGATAAGAAAGAGACGAGGCGTTTTGATTGGCTTATTCAAAATCCTAACACGTTGGAAAGTTACGTGTCAAAGGAGTCGACTGTCAGGAGGCATTTTATATTATGATCTATATTAGTCAGATAATGTTGGCAAGAGCCTTTCACCTGTGATTAGGAGTCATCTATATTATCAATCTATCTAACATAACATACATAGAAAATATCAAGCGTATTTCTCTTGGGGTAGGCAGATACCACGAAATTCCACTTACTACTATCAGATGCTAGCAGATCCTGGATGTTTTAAAGAAAGGTCAGGTCAAGAGTAGAGGTGGTATCGTCAAGGATTAAGAAAAAAGTAAAATAACATAATGTAGTGAGATAACTAAGATAAACTTGACTATTAAGATTCGAGTGTCCTTTACGACTGCACATGATAATGATCTACTTATGTTAGAAAGGTCAATATACATGAAAGTTATACAATAAACTACATAACGACATTACATCGAAGCCAAACGTTTGTTGTGTTGATGCACACACATGATAGTCGAGTCAATAAAGCTGTAACATCGATAAAACTTCTTAATACTTACTCAAGAACGACTGGACAAAGAGCTGCTTTTGAAGATTAAGAAGCAAAGACTTTAATTGACTCGACTATAAGGAATCTTCGGCCGTTGATTCATTTCATATTTAAATAAACTATGTTTTGCTAGTGAAAAATGCTTGTCACTGACGACAAACTTTATCTCAGAAAGTGTAAACCCAAACAATATTTAAAGCTTTGCCCCAATTGAAGTGGAATTGCATCGTTTGGAGCGTCAGGATTTTTTTCTCCGATAAAGATGGAGTGACGATCTCAATGCCTACCCCGCACAGATTGATGGCAGTTTTCGCTGAAGACTGTGAAAGGTGGACGGATGAAGGGGAAGGCACTTGCTAAGCCAACATTTCGTTTACAATAACGATGAAACGAATGGAAAGTGATGAGTATGAATGCTGACGGATATAGAGGTAGAGAACGACCCAAAAAAGTGTGAATGGATTGTGCGAGGATGTTTGTGTGAACGATGAAAGTACTGAGACAACAAGTGATATGGATGGAAGAGGAATACATGTTGTGCCGATACAAGAGTGGGATAAGAGCAGGTGGATGCTAATGACGAAGTACACAGACGTTTCACTGAAACGTCATATCAATTTGTCTCCATAGCGATAAGAAGTGGAATTCTCTGCCATCTTCTGTATGTCTGAATGCATATAACCCGGGTGCTTTCAAGGCCAGAGTGAGCAGATACCTTATGGGCGAGCTCGTTTCATCTTAGGCCATGTCTATGTCTTCGGGTAAGTGCAAACCCATCAAAGGTAAAAAAACAGCAAAAGTCCGCACAGATATCAAGAAATCCTGACGCTACGTCCACTTTGGTTCCGCTCAGATTCAACGCTTTGCATATTAATGCAGCTATAGCAAGAATAATTTTCCACAGTCTGTGTTTCTAAAACATTTGGAGTCTTTAAGACATCTTCCGTGAGTAGGTACTTACCTACAGGTAACACGACATGCCTATAGCAAAAAAAAAAAATTGACGCGTAGTCTTGTCGTCAGTTTCAAGTGTTAGGCAAGATTCATGATGTGATGTGCTTTCCAATCCCACAACTTACTTTTGAAATGGTGTTAAATGACTGATCTTGTCTAACCTCCAAGTTGGTATCGGGAACTTTTTCGACCTCACTATCTTGACTTTGTTAACAACGCGGTTCCTAAAACAATAAAAATGATTTTGCAAATGTTTACAGATCAGGGGTGTTAAGAAAACGCCATTGAAGCAATTCTAAAAATCAATATTGCAATGTGACATTGTAAGTGTGCAATGTCATCAACCGTCAAATATAAATTTTGCCTTTTTAGAGAATTCAATTACTTTGTTGGCAAAGTGAAAACTTAATATTTATTTGCTCCGATTTTATTACTTTTTTGGAAATGTCTCGGTTAGGTACATTGTTTGCCAAAGGTAGGTATATTATTAGAAAGAAAACATACGTGAATAGGGATAAGAACAAAAAGCTGATGTTTGTATTCATATAATGAATACAATACAATTTATTTTTTATTTGAGTTTATAAGAATTTCCTCAACAATAACGAAAGTCCTGTATTAGGTAAAAATATGCCAGCTAATAATTATTTTTCCGCATCATACACATTGTCAGAATTTTAGGTTTTGTAGGGAATTATATTCACTATCACAGAACAGATAAAGCTCATTTTTGTTTTGATAATTTGAAAAATTCGAATACCATTTAAGATATTACCCAGTTAAATCTTCTGATGACGCCATCGTTAAGATTTTTTCAAATAAACAAAACAACAAATGACAATCTGTTGTGTGATACTGATTTTAATTTCATATTCAACTGAAAATTCTGACAGCTCGTACGATGCAGAAGAAATTTGGTCTGTTTATCAGCTGCACGTGGGATGCGAACGAATGTTGGGCTGTTTATTAGCTTAATAATCATTATTATGGTTCATTTTTCGTGAAGGTAAAGTAAATACGTGAAAGATAACGTACCTTTATTTGAATGATGGAAACAAAAACGGCATGAACATATCCCTACTGTCTCTGTTGAATGTTTTTTGTCCCAACTTGACTTTAATTTCCTTAAATTTCTTTAGATGCCTTCTAAGTTGCAATCTTTTCAAATAGAAAAAAACTACCGTTTAAAAGAACTCTTGAAAACTTTTAACATTTTCGGCTGTGTTAGATGAGATAGAACTATAGCGATTGCAATAAGCAAAGCAACTTTTCAAAAAGTACCACTGTCTCTTTCACTCAACAAAAATAATTGGTGTAAAATAAAAATGTTATTGAGATTATCAGTCAGTTTACATTGCACAAAAATAAGTTGCCTGCTAAAAATTACTACATGAGCAATAATGTCACCTGTTATGCAAAATCTTTTGAACAATCGTAAAATTATTGTTTGGTTTTAATCACTCTTCTTTATTATTAAAATATGAAATTGTACTATAATAGGGTAGTTTTTAATCAGTCAAATCAGTTATTTTTTACTTAATGTCAAAACTAGTGTTTAGTAATTTTTATAAAGAACTTCTTTATAATAAAGGATTTTTTTATAAAGACGCAACATGTGACGTCATAGAAAAACGTTACAAAATGTCGCACTTATTATTATGTGTTTCTTTATTAAAATTCATAAATAACTTAAGTAGGTACATAGAAAAATGAAAACGTTTTCTGTCACCATATCAAGGTGTGTCTTTATTTAGTAATAAGAATGTCATAATTTATCTTTGACCTAGGAAACTACCCAAAAGTTGTTGTTTTAACTATTTTTGTAACTGTTGTTGTTGTTCCCGTATTGTTGTTGTTGTGTTCGTATTGTTATTGTTGATGATGTTAATTGTAGTTGTGTTTCATATACTATACACTTTGTGGTTTTTCAGGCGTGATGCTATGTTATTTTTTGTTTTTTATTGCAATGGCTACATTTCCATCCCATAGTTCCAACACACGCCACAATTTGAAAGTTACTTACTTGTCAGTCAAGAAAGGTTTTGCAATATGAGGTGGTTTATAGCGCCTTTCCAATCCAAATCTATTCCTAAAATAGAAAATTACCAATAGATTGGGATTCCAATAAGAGAATATCAAAATTATGTAAAAGATGATATTTGTTTGAGGTTTACGCGGTTCGGTTCGGTGGGCATATTAAGCCGTTGGTCTCAGCAATTAGCTGTAAAAACACATGACCAACCAGCAATGGAGCAGCGCGTTGCGTGGCGAAGTATACTCCATAACCCCTATGATTGATTAAAAGGAAGTATGTGCCGAGCAGTGGGACGTATATAGGCTGTTTATATAATGTTATGTAAACGTATGTCTACTCTCCTTTGCCGTTTGTTTGCGCATTTGATATCCACTCCAATTTCATCAGTCATCCCGTGATCATGGCACTTGCAATGTCGGGAAATATCGGGAGTCTCATATTCCTGTTTTAACGCGGTAAGAACCCGGTTTTATGTGTTTTGAATTATAATGATAACCGCGTAGACCTCAAACAATGTATACAATAAGTGACGTCAAAAAATAGGAATTGAAATTAAAAAAGCGTAAAACTTTCAAATGTGCATCTCTGAATGAAATTCAAATTATTAATGATACTTTTTTCCTACTAATAATAACGAAGGCTTGTGTGATTCGATAAACTTTAATTTTGAAATTCCTATTAATATTAAATTTGAAATCGTTTGGCCTATAAGAGTATTAATTAGACCGCGCCACAAAATAAGTCCCGCGGCGCTAATGTTGCAGTCATCCCGATTCCTGCAGACACCTTTTAATTCAATTTAAACTTATACCTGTCATTTTCTTACCCGCTGAAAAAGAAATGATCGGAGGATTGACAACGGTTAATTTTAGAGGTAAAATGAATGAATAATCCGGGCGATTAAAATAGGCATCTCGCTGATATGCAGTTTGACGTGTGCTGTCAACTTAGTAGGGTTTTTTACATTTCTGCATAAAATTGATTTTCAAGGTGTGTGCCATAAATTTTATGTGCCTGTCGATTATCCATCCGTTCCTTTCCTTTTCCCAGGTATAACTTAAAATGAAACGTGGACTATGGCACAGAGAGACAGAGAGAGGTTGGAAGCGTTTGAGATGTGGTGTCGGCGAAGGATGGAGGGTTTAAGCTGGACTGAAATGATGTCAAATGAAAAAGTGCTGGAAAGAGTTGAAGAAAAGAGAACCATATTGAAGACTATAGAGAACCGGGGAGGAAATATGATTGGCCACCTGATAGATTCATTTATAACAAACATTATAGAAGGAAAAATTGAAGGGAAGAGAGGAAGGGGTAGACCTAGGATAACATTATTGAAACAAATAAAAGAGAAGGTGCAGGTCGTGTCGTATCGAGAGGTGAAGGTTTTGGCGGGAAGAAGAGAAGAATGGCGATTACTCCACCGACAAGAGCGCAGCTCTTAAAGAGAGAGGGAACTTAAAATAAATCTAGATTGTGTGTACTGGAATCAGCACGATTATCTGCATAAAATGATTATGACTTGTCAACTACAACTTGTTGAATTAAAATCCGCGGGACTACCTTCGTGGCGCGCACTTTATTCAATATCAATCTAGAGTCCGTCGTCTGGCAGATAGGCTATCGGACAGTTTACCAGCAAGAGGTCCTAAAGAAATAAAAATAAAAAACTTTATACTGTAAAAGTGAGAATTTATTTGGTAAGTATTTGTAACGTTTTGCTTAACATATTGACAGTTAACTTACTTTTGCGGGTAATGCATCGTGACTCCCTTCGGTGTGACCTTGAGTTTGCAAGGTCCATTGCTACCACACGGACATCCCCCCTTTCTTCCTCGCATGTTGTAGGCAGGGATAGCTCTTATTCTGTGAAGAAAAAATACTATTATCGTTCACTGTCACCTGATAACAGGTCTACCAACCCGCAATGAAGCAGCGTGGTAATGTTCCATACGCCTTCCAGTTGATTGGGGGGAGGGGGGGGGGGGCTGACAACGCTCACGATCCGGAGGTCCCGGGTTCGAATCCCGGTGAGGAAAATCACAAAAACCACTAAGTGATCCCTACTTTGGTTAGGACATTACATTAGGATTGTCCAAAAGTAGGACGTGCTTCGGAAGGCACGTTTAGACGTTGGTCCCAGTTACTACTTACTGATGCAACTTAGTAGTCGGTACATGAGCCATGTCAGGGGCTTTTGGCGGTTCAATAGTAACCCTGACACCAGGGTTGATTGGGTTGGTAATCCATTTCACAACCCACACGATAAAAGAAGAGGGGGTAAAAAGGGGTGGAAAAGTTTGTATGAAACGTCTATACTTACTTAGTTTTTAGACTAGGGTTTCACGTGAACGAAGTCGCGGGTAACTGCTAGTAATATAACCTGACTAAAATAAGAAGCATTTAAGTGGTCATAACTTACTCTCTCTTACTGAACACTTTCCATTTCGGCTTCTCGACAGCGACATATCGTAATTTTGACAAACTGAAAATTAAACATTGTACTTATTAGTTTGTTTTTTGCTGCTGGACTAAAAATACTTTCAGCAGTCATTGACCTCGTATGTCAATGATGCCAGTATAAAGTCTACAGAGAGATCACAGCATTAACGATAGGCTGGTAACCTGTTGAGACCTCCGAGGTCTCGTGGTCAAGTGTTAGGCTCACGATCCGGAGGTCCCGGGTTCGAATCCCCGTGGGGACAATCACTTCGTGATCCCTAGCTTGGTTAGGACATTACAAGCTGATCACCCGATTGTCTGAAAGTAAGGTGATCCGTCCTTCGGAAGGCACGATAAGCCTTTGGTTCCGGTTAGTTTAGTCGCTACAGGAGCCATGTGACGGATCAATATTAACCCTGACACCAGGGTTGATGAGGTTGATAATCCACCTCACATCCTACGCGATAGATATTGGACTTCTTTACCAAAACTATTGTATTCGTCCAAGAGATTACGAAAAATAGCAGTTTAAAACAATTACCTTGTATTACTGCAAGCCTCATCGACTTGCCTTTGAGAAAAAAAGCCTTTGCTGTTGATTATACCCATTTGGCCGACCGTATGTCTCGTTTCTGAAAACAGAACTAAACAAAATCTTTTGACAGATCAGCTGAGAATTTCTTTTCTCCACCATACACCATGGAGTCACAAAAACGTGTGACTGAACTCAAAACTTAATCGGAATTATTTCATGATATCTTTGGTTCTGTAACATTCTGCTTCGCTTATTTTATTTGGTATTTGGGATGTTTTTCACATTTTCAAATTTATATGGCTTGGATAAGTTTGACAGTATGACAGATGACGGAGAGTTATTGTCTTTCTTTTTTTTAGTTTTATAGCTTTACATTGTGGATTGGCAAGGAGAATTCATTGCGATGAGAGACTTTACATACGGTGTTCCCCGAAAAACACGATAGATGGCGTTGTTAAGTTTTGTCTTCGTGTAAACTTCTAATTTTATGGATAGTTTTATGGATTTTTTCATCTTTTATCTTTGTTTTTGGGTATAAATGATGACCCTTTTTATTACACCAAGGTACAATTACATTCGTATTTTGAGCCATATTTATCTATTACACTAGTTAAATAAAGAAGAAAAAACGCCTTTTTTTAAGTTATCATCATCTTCTTCTTCATAATTCATCAATAATAATTATTCTCGAAGTAAAAAGTATAATACCAATTGATAGGTACATAATAAATGAATAATATTACTTTGATAAAACTTAGAACAAAAAATATCTAATACTTACTTACCAGAACATTTACATGAAAAAATTGCCTTCGATTTCTTTGAAGCACTAATATTGAAGGGAACACAATATTTTTCGTCATGTACCACGTATGAATGTTTATAAATAGGTATGTAAGTACAGAAAACATCTTTCGAGAACCAAAATACATCACAGACTACTGTCTAGACTAAGCGAGGTGTCTTCAAAATTCGTTTTAACCTAACAAGCCGTTTCACCCGTCTATTTTAACCCTTTTACAGACTTCAAAATAAATTTCAATGCCTGTTATTCGGATACCTCTCGACCCTCATTATAACTCTAAGAGCGTTGGTACGAAAAATAAAAGAGATTGATGAATTGTGAACGTAATAATTTCCGCTCGAAGGAAGAGTTGTTTTTAAAACGTTTATGTTTAGCGTGCTTTAAGGAAATTTGGTCAATTCTTCATTGAGTTTCAGATGAAAAATACACCAGTGTTTAGTTTGGTAACAGGAAATGGTTAGGCGATTAAATAATTAGTTCCTTGGGGGTTAAATGGCCATTCATCTAAGATAGCAATTTGAAATTTGTTTGCATTGCGCACTTTATTTTATAATATGCTCAGATGTCAAACTGCAATATTGTTTTGTTAGATGAGTTGCATCATTGTGGTCTTTTTAACCCCTGTTATATTTAAATGGCGTGGTTATATGACCATTATTTGCGAGGATCTTTCCTAATAAGATTGGTTATAAGCCACATGTCGCCGTTGCAAAAACCGGCTGGATGACATCATCAGAAATCAGAATCATTTTATTGAACGTAATTATCATGGATAAACTTGTTGAAGGTCAATGTAACATTTTTGAATTTATGTCATTTCACAAGGTGTTATGGCTGAGGAGAAGAAATGACAATCAATTCATCACTTGTAGAAATAATGTAAACTTCTTTTTAGTAGTATATTTGTGTATATACGTGTGTGTGTGTGTGCGTGCATACGTGTACATAGGGTGTGTGCAAGGAAGTGAAACGTTTGCATGGGATAGTGAGGAAAACCATAAAATTGTTGCTGTTGTTATGAAACTATAAAGAAACTAGCTAAAATAAATAGGATTTTTTGAAGAAAGGTCTTCTTTTTTGTCCTAGCAGTTTTGTCCGGCCGGGTAGTTGATGCTATCTGCGGTAAATCTACAACAAGTCACGTAAAAAACGGCCTAAGTGTTAATGCCATATAGTCGTACAGAATCGAACCAAACCGAATATCCTTGTAACCTAGTGTGCTTGTGAATCTAAACTATTGTGTCTGGAAATCTCGGCCTTAGCACGTCACAATAAGTCACGTCAAAAAAGAGAAAAAGGATAGGTCTTTAGTGATACGAATGTTGGAATTTTTCGTTCATACACAGCAGCCAGAGGACAACTTCTAGTTTGTTTACATATGAAGTCTGAAGATGGACATGAAGAATAAACCGTATGGTGAAAGCATCAGCTTATCAACCACTATCATCATCAACGGCCTCGGCGGTCCAGTGGTTGGAGCGGGAGCTCACGGTCCGGAGGTCCCGGGGAAATATCACAAAAATCACTTTGTGATCGCTAGTTTGGTTAGGACATTACAGGCTGATCACCTGATTGTCCGAAAGTAAGATGATTCGTGCTTCGGAAGGCACGTTAAGCCGTTGGTCCTGGTTACTACTTACTGATGTGGGCCTTTGGCGGCTCAATAATAACCCTGACACCAGGGTTGCCGAGGTTGGTAATCCACCTGACAACCCACACGATAGAAGAATATTATCAGCGGCTGCACAGAATACTTATACATCGAAATAGCATAACTTACTTACCTCTAATATCATCATACCTGAAACAAAAAAATATTGTATGTATTTTAAGGTTAAGGTATTTATGGTATGGGCCTCTGTCGCCTGATGAAAATAAATAAATAAATAAAAAACACGCGAGGAACACAAATCCCTAACAGGAAGCTCGGTGAGGTGATGGTAGGTACTTAACATATTTACGGTTCATTACATTAGTACATTAACAGCCTCCGTGGTCTAGTGGTTAGAGCGTTAGGCTCACGATCTGGAGGTCCGGGTTCGATTCCCGATGGGGACATTGTCGAAATGACTTTGTGAGACTGTCCTTTGTTTGGTAAGGCTTGAATCACCTGATTGTCCGAAAAGTAAGATGATTCCGTGCTTCGGAGGGCACGTTCAGCCGTTGGTCCCGGCTTTTAGCCGTAAAAACACCTCCACCAACCCGCATTGGAGCAGCGTGGTGGAGTATGCTCCGTACCCCCTCCGGTTGATTGAGGGCGTATATAGGCTGTTTATGTTATGTTATGTACATTAGTACTTTACCTCTGACTACCCCAATTGAGATATTGTCGTGAGCTTATGTTATATTAAAAAACTAATTCAATACAGCATCTTCACACGTAATATACCCTTTATGAGGGAAGTATGTCGTGTAGGGATAATCCAACAAAAATAGCTCTCCGTCGATATCCTAAGAAAATTACAAGTTGAAGATTGCCGCGGGAGCTCTCTAAGATATAAATCATTTTCTATTAGATTCTCCATCGGGTAGCGGTGTGTCAGGAATATTGAGCTGAGAGTGTGCTAAGCGAGTCACTATAGTAACTCTATTATAATCGTCCCTCGCGTGGGTTGTGAAATCATCGACCAATCTCTTCAATCCCGTGGCGTTTTTATAACACATACTTTTCTAATATTCGATGTGAGCAATGCGAAAATAAAAGTGTGATTAGAAATAATTATTTTGCAGCTTTATATTAGTTACGCTACCCACTACCAAATTGTCGTTTCAATTTACAATAGTAGGTAAGTTGTAGTTGTTGTTGCTGGCTTTTGCCCAGCAGTGGGACATTTAGGCTAGACAAGATAAATTAAGAAGGACTTGGCTCGACAGCTTAACGTTCTCCAAGAGTTGGGTACTCAGAAAATCGAACCCAGCACGACCGGATCTACCTATGGGCTAATTGGGTTGCAGCCCAGGGCCCCGGGGTTACAAGGGGCCCCCAGATCCCGCTAAAAAGTAGACCATAATTTGAAAAAAAAAAATGTCTGTTAAAATATTTTTTGCTATTAGTTGAGTATTAAGATAGGCCCCCAAGTAGTTTCAGCCCAGGGCCCCACAAATTCACAATCCGGCCATGGAACCCAGGACGTCTGGATTGTGAGCCAAGCTCAACCACTAGACCACAGAGGCTCTGACTTCTTTATTTTTTTACAGGTGTTAAGAAGTCAAAATAAAGCAGCATGGAGAATACTACTCCAAGAAGAGCGTGCGGCTCTTAAATTAGTGATTATGTGAAGAAGTCCAATATCGAACTAGTCTGAAAACATATTTGTGGTTAAGTGGTTTCATGTAATAATAAAACACTACACAAATTTACAATAAATTTAGTGAAGAAACTTATTCTAAGGTGGGCAAAGGCAGCCTTATCACTAAGAGCGATCTCTTCCGGACAACCTTCATGTATTAAAATAATAGTTTAACCCTCTAATAGGTAACTTTTTTAAGTGCAATCAATATCCAGTAGTTTCTCTATCAATCTAGGTTACTGAGACGCTTCCCTACTTTGCTTGTATATCGTGCAAAATTGTCTATTCCGTGGTTTTGTTAACAAAATCACTCTTAAATTTTTCAAAAAGGTGCTTTTGTACGTGGTTTTCACTATAAGGCGATATATTTGCTTAAGAGACACTTTCTAGTTTAAAAAAAAATGTCACACATAGATAAAGTACAAAAATCACCTTACAACACTCGCTCCTCAGTTAAGACACCTATCTTTCCTCCATGATTAGTGGTGTCAGAACCCTTGTCACAATCTGCGGACGAGAGGCAACATATTGCAGAGTTTTATCTTTTTGTCCGAGATTATATGGGCAAATTGCGACGCCGATACTCCCAACTAGTTGGTCTCAGTTAACTTACTTGCATAACATTTGTAATATTTACGTAAAGATATAAAACATATATATAAACTTGTATATTGTAGTGAGGTTAGCGCAGGACCGGAAAGGGTGGTGTGAAATGGAGGTGGCCTATACCCAACAGTGGGATGATGCAGGCTGATAATTGATGATGATTATGATTATGATGATGAAAGTGTATGCAACGGCGTATTGAGTTAACCTCTTAGGATCGAGATTTCCAGACACTATAGTTAAACAGTGTGATTGGATTTTAAATTTATTTATTTATTGCATGTCACATTGTGGCTTACAGTTCTTATAAGTAAATAATGTACAAGCATGTGACACCCTGTAAGAGCACCGCAAAAGTATTCCAACAATAACTTAAAACTAAAAAAATATAAATTATTTTTTATATACCTAAACTTAATTTAGAATTTAGAAATAATATAATATATACTAAGTACCTACTTATACTATTATTATTTTTAAGTAATTATCAGTAACTAAGCTTTATTTTATATATTAGGCAACAATAAAATTATAATTTTTATTTAACTTATTACAATCATCAAATAGCTCTTCTATCTTATAAAAGGCTTTATTTAACAAATACTTTTTTAGTAGTTTTTCGAAACAGGAGAACTTCTCTTCCTTTTTAATATAGTTCGGGATGCTATTGTAGATTGTAGAATGACATTCAGTCTTACGACTATAAGGGAACTTTAGTAAACCCGTCTTTTCACACGTACCCATACATGTCATAGATACATAAAGTCCCGCCTACCTCCCGTTGGGATAGGCAGAGACCACGGAAGATGGACTGTGGAAGGATTCATCATTTCAATCCTTAAATTTCGTTTTTGTTTGGCTAAGCGTCGACGAAAGCGGATGCGTCTTGGCTAGGCCTTTGCTTATTAAAACAACTTATAACACAACATAACATACACAGCCCCTATATATCCCTCTGCTGAACACTGGCCTACCCTCAATCAAGCGGAGGGGATATAGCATACTCCACCACGCTGCTCCACTGCGGGTGAAACAACTTACATCGCATATAACATAAATAGCATATATACGTCCCACTATAGAGCACACTACTCAATTGGAGGAGTATACTCCATCACGCTGCTTTTCTGCGAGTCTATGGAGATTTTCGGACAAGTATTCCTGCACCTATGGCTTAAATCCGAAGGATGGAATTATCTTACTTTTCGGAACAATCTGACGATTGAAGTCTGCAATGTCCTAGCCCAACAAAAATTATTCTCATAAAGTAATTGTAAGAATGTTCCTACGGGAATCGCACCCGGACCTCCAGATCGTGTAAGATTAATATTATACGTGTTTACCACAAAGGATATATTTTTAAACTATTCTTAGACTATTCTTCTAGGTACGTTAAGTCCAGAAATAGTCGCATCGTGCAGTTACCCAATAAATTTCCGATACGTAGCTATTCTTGTTTAATGCTCAGTAATTTATCCGAAGCACAATACAAAAAGACATTTGGATAAGTAGTCCTTACAGAACCCATTATTATAGAATAAATAATAGTACTAAAGACAGTTAGGCTTTACATTATTAAGTGGTTTGTATCATGCTACTTGAATGCCAGTAATTTGTCCGGCCAAGTAGTTAATGCCATCTGCGGCAAATCTACAACAAGTCACGTCAAAAAAAAAAAAGGAATAGTGTGAGAATGATTTAGAAAGGTGTGATTATTCATGGGCGCCATCCCACTCGCGTCAGACAGAGTACTGCGGGGCAGAAGGCAAGAGGGATACCACTGCTCTAATTTTCCCTAAAAAGCAGCATGGAAAATGCTACAGCGACAAGACCGTGGCCCTTAAATTAGTGATGATGATTGTTCAATGAAGATAGAAACTAGAAGCTCAAATGTAGCACTGTCGAGTGTTCCTAAATTTTGACAGTTCTTCATACACTCCAGCTAAAATTCGTAATAAGTTTGGAAAAGGCAGATTTGATTGAAAATAAGTTTTTCTAAGTTTCTTCTTTCCGATCTTTAGGGAATAAATATAACACTATCATTTCGCAGTTAAACGCTGCGCAAAGGGTTATAGTGTAAGTTATAGGTTATAGTGTTTACTCAAATAGTATGGGCAACTGTCAAAATTTAAGAACGCTCAACAGTAGCGACACCTGATGGAAGATATAGGCAGTTTTTATCCTCATTGTACGATACTTTTGCGAAACAAAAGTGAAAAATTAAGGTATATTTTGTACATTGTATGTCTATTTGCTTTCTTTTTATATTTATTCTGTTCTGCGGATTTATTATGAAGATTAGAAGGAGACAATACATAAACTGCCTGTATACGTCCCACTGCTGGGCACAGGCCTCCCCTCAATCGACCGGAGGGGGTATGGAGCATACTCCACCACGCTGCTCCAATGCTGGTTGGTGGAGGTGTTTTTACGGCTAATAGCTGGGACCAACGGCTTGACGTGCCCTTCGAAGCACGGAATAATCTTACTTTTTCGGACAATCAGGTGACTCAAGCCTGAAAAGTCCTTACCAAACGAAGGACAGTCTCACAAAGCGATTTCGACAATGTCCCCATCGGGAATCGAACCCGGACCTCCAGATCGTGAGCCTGACGCTCTAACCACTAGACCACGGAGGCTGTCAACAGTGTGTGAAGGAGACAATAATATCGTCTAATGGCGCCCGTCAGCACATAACCCATAGCAAGTTCTTACATAAATATAACTGTCGATTTTAAATAGAAGATAAGCAGCTGAATTCCATTTATTGTTTTTTATTCGCTTCCATCACCATCCTCCTGGCCTTATCCCATTCTAGTTGGGAACAATATGTATGTAGTATTCACACCTTTCACACACATATCCTTCTTTACACAATCCATCCACACTTTCTTTGGTCGTCCCCTACCCCTATATCTATACACATTCATACTCATAACTTTCCCCATTATATGTTTGCCATGCCATCTTCTTTATTCGCCCCAGTCTAATAAAAGTAAATTAAAATGCATATTTTCTGCAAATTGTACCAAAATACTCATATGTTTTGTAAAGCAAGCAGAAGACATGAATTGGAATTATCCTACTCACGTCATGGAATCAAAACTGTTCGTCGATCGCTTTCCAAATAACCCTTAAATTGCGTCTAACTTCTAACAATCTTTCTTTTATAAATAGGTTATATGTTTTATTGTACCAGACAGATTCTGTCATCGAGATATTACAAGGCTTATCGACAATTTATACGTCCTTCTTATGTAAAAAAAGTGCCTTTACAGGACACGACACAGGACAAGGAATTTACCACTGCATACATAAGTTTCAGTCATAACATAAGTTCGAAAGATGAAGTAAAAAAAAAATGTAAAAAAAAACAAATTAAAAAAAAAATTATAATAAATTTTTGTTTCATAAATTATATATAAATTTTCTTTGTATTCTAAAGCAATAAAGAGTATACAACAAACAAGTAAGTACCCACACCTCACCGAGCTTTCTGTTAGACGAACGTAATAAGTGGTGAGCTGTAACGTCGTCTATTAACCCGTTCACGGACAGAGACCATGGGTCATTGATGGTTCATAATAGGTAGTATGAGAGTATGACAACTTGGAATCGGAACGTTATTAGACGTTCTGTCCTTTAAAGTGTTAAGGTCGAGACCAATGTGATTAACTTATTGGTGCAAGTCCTGTGGTACACCGGCGTACCACAGGCCAACACTGACTCAGATACATTTAGATAGTTATAACATGGATAATTTGAAGCTCCATCATATACATCAACATCAAAATACTGTGAATGTGGTCAAATGGATCAAACTCTATCTCACATAGTGAACGAGTGCCCTCTACACCGGTTCACAGGTGGCATAGCCGAGCTGCATTGTGTGACGAATGCAGCGGAGACTTGGTTGAGGGAGCTTAAGCTAGATATAATATGATCCACGCAGGATATTATTTTCCATAAGTACGCAATAATAATAAAATACAGTTTGGTGACATTTACAATACTTTGTCAATAATTTTCAAAAGAAAGCCCTTTAAATGGTATTTCTTAATAAAAGGGTACAATATCGTTCAATGTAAATTTAACAAATTACGATTGCTAATACCCAGTTTATCGTACTTCGAATGACATTACAGGAATCGTAAATTTATGCATTAAACTTTGTTGTTAATTGTTGTAAGAAGCCGATTTGTGGTGTCGTCGGGGCTTAAGTCTAAGGTTTACAGCGTCAAAAAGATTTACTTAAATACAGATGCGAAAATGGGTATCCATACTAATATTATAAATGGGAAAGTATGTCTCTGTCTGTCTGTTTGTCTGTCTTTCTCGGCAAAACGCAGTGACGAATTCAGGTGATTTATAAGAGGAGACAGTTGAAGGGATGGAGAGTCGCAAAGGCTACGTTTTGTCCCTTTCCTCAAAGGGGTTGAATTTTGTATGGAGCAATTTTCAAGGTAGAAAGCTAAAAATTGGTATGTGGACTATTTTTGACTAACAAAACAATCGTCATTTCTTTTTCTGGCATTCTGCCCCTAACCCCTTCAATTATGGGGTAATATTATGTTATATGGCAGTTTTCAAGGAAGGAATCTAAAAAGTGGTACATTAGGAAAGAAGCCGCGGGCAAAAGCTAGTATAATTCGTATTTTGAACACTTATTTTGCTCCAGGGTAATTCAGAACAATATTATTACAACAGCAGGAAAAATTGACGCTTATGTTTCTTTCTTTGTGCGTTTGTTCTTCTTTCACCTTACGAAGTAAGCTGGAAGAGATTACTTTCAGAGATAAGCCTACCTATTTTAACTTCTTTTTAATTTATTTCTTTTTCAAACATAAAAGCATGTATATAAAGTCGCTCTATAGTGAAAACCACGTAACCACTTTTCCGAAAAGTAAAAAAAAATACTTTTGAAAATGAAAAATCGGAATACCTTAGAAACGTTTCAAATTACGAAAAACTTTCCGTACAAGTCATTGCGTAATTATTTTTCTGGGCTGTATAATTAATAGAAAAAAAAATGGGAGAAAAAAGTACAAACTTACACTAAGGTCGGGAGAGAGCAAAGTTCGACAAAGTTTTTTTTCTTTTTTCCCTTTTCACTTGACGTTTCGAGTAATTACTTCTTTATAATGAGAGTTGTTTAGTATCTGTCTTTGAATGGAATGAAAACCCGTTAAATTTTTGTTAGAATTCGCTTTGAAAAATAAATTGCTGTTTTTTTTTAATAATATGATTAAAAGTTTCAGAAGTCCGCATTTTTCCGTCTTTAAAACATAAACGAAGAATAAAAGTTGTTTTTTTTTTTTGCCTGATGGGAAATGACGATGTGGACTAAAGTGAGACCCGTCGCGGGGGTGAAGAAAATCTAGCTCGTCACCGTTAGGAATTGGTGCGGAGCGGGGAGTGTCCATTCTATTTAGTACATACATTTACATAATTATGGTAGTCAGAGTAAATCCCTCGCAAGTGAACATAGTACAAAATGAACTAATTACCCGCACTTCACCGAGCTTTCCATTAGACCAACGTGGTGATCCGTATCGCCGTCTATAATAATTGTCGAACCGACTGTATTAGTGAAATCTACGCGAACCACGACCTTGGTACTCTGTGGACTCTATGTTATGTTCGTTATTCCATACCTATAGGCTTCTTAGCTTTTATAAACAAGCCACAAACTGTCTCTCGTTTTCACAAAAGTAAAACTACGTATAATCTGCTTACTAGACCATCTGTCGTAAGACGGAAGACCGCTTCCCACAGGAAAACTGCAATTTTTTTGCCACACCATCCACTTTTCGCACCATTTGGCGTTTGTCGTGATCATACAGTAATTTGTCACGATGGACACCCGGGATACGAAGGGAAAACTCAGTTTTCCGGGTAAAAAACGCGTTGGGTTTCGTTTGAAAAGTATTTTTTCGGTGGATTCTTGGTTGGACCAAGTGGTGGTGTTCTTGGATATTTAGCGTTTTAAAAGGACTGTAAATACATTGTTTTAAGTTTACGCGGTTATTATCATAATTAAAACACATAATAACGGGTTCTATGTTAAGTTGGGGGATATGTCTGCCCGTAGAAAATTATGGTTCTACCTACTCCATTCCAATCTCATCAGTCATCCCGCGATCATGGCACTTGCAACAGCGTCGAAATATCGAGAGTCTCATATCCTTATTTTAAACGCGGTAAGAACCCGTTATTATTTGTTTTAATTATAAAGGACTGCTTGTTAGAACAGTCGGTCCCAGTTCTTCATAATTGTCGCTATTTACAGATAGATAAAATACTTTATTGAGCACAATAGACAGATGATAGAGAGATAAGGACAATACATAGAGAAAGGGACAACAGACGGCTTTATTGTGTCAAAATCATAACATAACATCACGCCTGTGTCGCCAAGGGAGTAGGTAGAGGTGTTTATACACCCACTCTTCGCCAGCTAAGTACAAGTTCCACGTAAAAGGGGGCGCGCCTATTGCCATTAAACAGGCACAAATCCAGAAAACCTCGAGACACTAATTACCTATGAGATATCACATAATAATATCACATTCCCAGATATTATTATTTCAAATTTCAACTGTATAGTTGGCTATGTGATAAATATTCTTATTATATACTTAAAATATTATTTTAAAGACGCTTAGAAGTAGAATATTAATTATGTTTAGATTTTGAGAATTTTAAGACTGTGTATTTACTTTTTTTTTATTAGATATAATATTAGGTTAGTTAAGTTAATAAGTAGATTTATACTAGTTAATTAAGTACCTACTTACCTTCTAAATTTTCGCATGCTTATATCTAGCAAATCATGTAATAATGAGAACATAAAACCTACCAACTGTTTGACAAAACCATGAATCCTATATGAATATGATCTAAAGATTTTTATTTTTTTAAAGAGCGTCTAGGGCCCTGTGCCGAGGTTTTTCTTGCAGCTTCTTTTCCCCGGCTATACAGGTTGTGAGAAGCTGCAGTAGTTTTAGGCGGATGAGACGTTCGTTATGTAAAATTGACGATTCAAAGTGTAACTATGTTACCTACTGAATAAAGATATTTTTGAATTTGAATTTGAATTTGAGATGTCAACTGTTTATGACGATGATAATGTTTCTGATACATACAGGGTATGTACCTACATGGTATGTAACTACATGGATTTTGCTTTGTGCAAAGTCTTAACATGACCGTATGACTATATACTTACTTAAGTAACTAGTAGCCGGGACATCTGCTATGCATGCCGTCCGAAGCACGGATAATATTACTTTCGGACAATCGGGTGATCAGCTGGGAATTTCCTAATCAAACTGGGGATCACAAAGTGATTTTGTGATGTATCCCCACCGGAATACGAATCTGGGCCCTCCGGATTGCGAGCCCAACACTCAGCCAATGGACCACGGCGGCTCTAAATACCAACTAATAAGTCTGTTCTAAAGCTAAGTACCTACTAAAGATTAAGAACTAAAGCTACATACATACGGTTCTATATGTGACATATATGCTACGCATTTCAACAAGCATAATACCTTGTCACCGATAATACCTGGATAAAACAATCTTAGTATCAGGCTCGCGTGACGTCACGTGACAGATCGATATATTTCGTGCTTGACGGAGAAAGGGTGCTGTGGAAACACACGGGAGAGTTTTGAGGGGGGAAACCGCCCTTCTCGATATGATAACCGTAAAACCCATTACGTTCTCTAAAAAAACGCGCTGATGTTGGCTAAGGTTTTTGGATTTTCAAGGCAAAACTGACATACATACATACATAAACTCACGCCTATTTCTCACCGAGGTGAGCATTCTATTTGCTTCGATCCTGGCACACTACCACAACAAACAAGAGCCAAGACAAGAGCGAATAGGCACTATTTGAGTTTGTGTGCTTCACCTTCATCATCTCAGGTCAGGCAGGTTTCTGTGGCAGCTTTTAAAATGGCTGTAAAGTCCGATGCGACAGCGACAGTTGCGGCCGCACGATTTCGCCACCTCACCCACGTGCTCGCGCTTCACCTTAGACCACTTCTTAACTAGGATTATCATGCCCAAACGCATTATTTTTCTTTTAATAAACAAAATGGTTAGTGTGTTTATTAATTAGCGCTCTTCAGAATGTATTAAAAGAAACTGACAGACTTCTCAATCCTAAAAAGGTAATTTCAGCTCTTGTCGCTGTATTGTATACAGGATATTATTATTATTGTTATGTCTGATTGTTGAAATTATAGTACTGTGCAATAAAGTATATTTGATTTGATTTGATTTGATATTAGTGACATCGTACCGAATACTAAGGGGATGATTCAGACTATGATTCTGAGTTGCAAGTGGAAATTTCCGTCGCAAAATTCATGATTATTTTTTAGTTTTTTAATTATTTTCTTTTCCATACTTTTACGACGGAAAATTCCACTTGATATCAACTTAGAATCATGGCCTGAATCATCCCTCAAAGTTTCCGTTACATCACTAACACCCTGTATACCCTTGCGGTCGGCGGTAGCCTCGCACAGGCGCCAAGCGTTACCAGTTCAATAAATATCTAAGGGTGGCATTAATAAACTAACCTCAGCTGAGACTGCCATCAAGATCATGCTCAAGTCCCTGTTTTTATATAAGAACTGCCACATTGACATGATATTGAGGGCAGTCTAGTATCTGAGATTAGTTTATTAATACCATCCTTAATAATTATTAACTAGTGGATCCAACGCACCTTCGCGCGCGAGGGACTTACTACCCATAATGGAAGTAGCCATCCTATTCGGAAGTCATAATCATCTCCCTAGCTTTATCCCGTTTTACAGGATCCGCTTACCTAACCTGAAGATTTGACAGGTCCAGTTTTTACAGGAGCGACTGCATGTCTGACCTATAAACCCGCGAGGAAAATTAGCCCAGTACAGGTTAGGTTTCTTGGGAATGTGGGTTTTCTCACGATGTTTCCCTTCACCGCTGAACACGTGATACATTTATAATCCAAACATGAATTCTAAAACACCCTTAATCTTCTAACCCATAGCGGTACCGGTCAGGAAATTCTCTCGTGTATTTCAAGCTCTCATGCAAATGAAGGACCAAATATAAACTGGTAATATTGAATAATTACTTCCTCAGGACATGTCAACGTCAACTCTTTGTATGCCGAGCACCTAAATAAATAAATTATTATTTAGTTTAGTCCTAATTGGGTTTGAGGGACGAAATTTTCTTATATTACACATTGTTTTAAGTTTACGCGGTTATTATCATAATTAAAACACATAATAACGGGTTCTTACCGCGTTTAAAATAGGGATATGGATATGAACCCGTTATTATGTGTTTTTCGTATATTTTTTAAGGATTTTTAAACGTGCTAAACATTGACTCTAAGCAACAAATAATACGAATATACTGCGAATGATTAATAATACAACAACTTTTCACGTGGTCCGCTAACCTAACCTGAAGATTTGACAGGTTCAGTCAAGATCAGAATCGTAAAGATCACAAACTTGTTTTTATTGGAAAAGTTTCCCATCGGGAATCGAACCCGGAACCTAGAGAGTGCAAATTTAATCGTAAAAACGTTTCTTTCAAATCAATTTCGACAAAAATTACAGATACGCCAGTTCGCGACATTTGTGACGATAAAGATCTAAGTGAAATGATAATTATCTAGTCGTTTTGCGATATAGTCTTTAATGTAGTTAGTCATATTGCTATCAAGACCACCTGAGACTTTAGGCCAACCAAGTTTGTGTAGGTACGTAAGTATGTAAAATTCAATAGAAAATCTCTGTTATTACCCGCAAAAGAAATATTAACATAAGCAACAGCTACATGGTACAAAAGGCGGTCTTATTGCTTAAATTAGCAATCTCTTCCAGGCAACCTACGTACGAGAATGTACTTCTACTGGTGTAAGAATGTACGTATAGTCGTTACTTGAGTCATGTCAGGGGCCTTTGGCGGCTCAATAACAACCATGAGACCAGGGTTGATAAGGCTGGTACTCCACCTCACAATCCACACGATAAGAAGAAGTATAATAAAATATTATTTAGTGGTGAATTAAAAAATCTTATCTTAAATTATCGTATCTTATCTTTTCTTAACGTAACATGAGTGTTGCTTTCGTATATTCCTTATGAACAGTGTTGGAAACCGTAGCATGTTTAAGTCCCAATAGGAAAACAGGCAACATTGACAAATGCCAATACATTTTGTCGTCAGATGTCAATAAGTTATGTAGACCCCTTTTTATTCCGTGTAAGGATAGGAAATTCGACATCTATGCAAATTTTATAAGAGTTACAAGGATTTTGCTTCTATGCTGTTCTGGGAGCATATAAAAAACATAGAACACGTTCAGCTGCTTCTCTTCCCGGGCATGTCGTAAAAACCGACAGAGGGATTGTGTCCTCTAACATGATGGACTAATGTTATGGGCGATAGGCTGATCCCTTATCACCATAAGGTTCATCATATCCATCTTTGGACTTCGTATCAACAGTGGCTGCAAGTTGTCTTTGATTACTTGTGTCTCTGCCCACCCCATTAGGGATTACGGGCGTGAGTTTATGTATGTATGTATGTATGTTACAAGGACAGAAAATAATATTGCGTTGAAGACTGATCTTATTATACTCTCTCCTTGTTCGAGAGGTTTTACAGTGTAGTCTACGTCTTATGCTCCAACAAGGAGCTTTGTATAATTGAGATAGAACTTCCCTTACAGATAAATTCGTTTAATCTCCATAATTATGAAGAAAAAGAAAGTGCAAGAAAAAGATATCGCTAAGAGTAAAAGAGACAGGATGATTTACACAAAAATTTCGAGAATTAATAATAAACCAAACAAATAAAAAATAAACCAAACCATACGCAACCAAAGACTATAAAAACGGAATAATGCTAGGGATATGATTGTGTGTATAAAATTCAGTTTAAAAACTCAACTTTGTTCAAAACCCATATTTTAGGTCAAACACAGCGACCTTAACGATACTATCTCTCGAAGTCTAAACCCAAGGGTACTTTCAATATTATGATTGTTCCAGTTTCGTAGCCTATTCTCTCACATCCGTATCAGGACTATTTTGTATTTTGATAACATACGAGGGAATTGAGGGAAAAGGGATTACGGATTATAGGAGTAATCGGGAGGGTCCTTTGTAATCAGGTTATTTCTTACAGCTGTTCCTATGCCAATAGTTCGCTTTTGGTTTTTAGACGACGAGACATTTGAGTAATTTTCATGGATTTTTGGGCTTTAACGAACCAGAAGGTTCGCTGTTTAAGTTATACCTGTTATTTTCTTATCCGCTGAAAAAGAAAGGGACGGGTAATCGACAGGCATAAAAATTATGGAACACACGTCAATTTTAGAAAGAAAAAAAAAACCTTTCAAAGTTATATATTGGCCAATAACCCGACAGAATTAAGTTGACAGCACACATCAAACGGGTTGCGTATGGGCGAGATGCCTATTCTATTCGCCTGGGTTATTCATTCATTTAAAAATTAACAGTGGTTAATCATCCGTCCCTTTCCTTTTCAGCGGATAAGTAATGTTTTGACGTGACTTGTTGTAGATTTGCCGCAGATGGCATTAACTACTTGGCCGGACAAATGGGGAGCGCTGAAGGCGGTGGCGGATAAGTAAATGACAGGTGTATCATTATCACCAGCCCATTAACGTCCCCACTGCTGGGGCACGGGCCTTCTCTATGGATGGACAGGGAGATCGGGCCTTAAGGCCACCACGCGGGCCCAGTGCGGACTGGTGGTTATTAACGACTGCTAATGCAGCCGGGACCAACGGCTTAACGTGCCTTCTGAAGCACGGAGCTCGAGATGAAATCTTTTTTTTTGTGGTCACCCATCCTATGACCGGCCTTTGCGAAAGTTGCTTAACTTCAACAATCGCAGACCGAGCGCGTTTACCGCTGCGCCACCGAGCTCCTCAACAACAGGTGTATCTTAAAATAAAATTAGGATGTGTCTGCAGGAAACAGGACCACCATCACTCTCTAGTAAAGTTGAATGCTCATAAAACATGTTATTGATTTAAGCGCTAAATGGACCCCTGGAATCAAACGTAATGCCCGTCGAATACCAGTGGACAAATTAGGTGGAGCGAACTGAACGGTACTTAATTATCAGTCATGAGTCGAATAAGTGCATTAGCTCAGATTGCGATGTGTAACCTATTTAGTACCAAACCTAAGTAAGTTTCCAGTCGTTACATGAACGTCATGGCCTTTGGCGGCTTAAAAGAACATCTAGTGCCCTGTGCCGAGGTTTTTCTTGCAGCTTCTTTTCCCTTTTTTTACAGGTTGTGAAGCTGCAGTAGTATTAGGCGGATAAGACGTTCGTTATGTAAAAATTGACGATTCAAAGTGTAACCATGTTACCTACTGAATAAAGATATTTTTTAATTTGAATAATATCCTTTACTCCAGGGAAGTTGAGGCTGGTCATCCTTCACAACCCACACGTTAAAAGAGATGTCTATGTACCTATGTGTATACACCAACCTCGACCAACCGCAACCTTGGTGTCAGGGTTACTACTGAGCCGGCAATGGCCCCAGACTTAACTCACGTTAAGACTACATAAGTACTTACTATGATTCAACTCCCCAGCATACATACATAACATAAACTGCCTATATCCGTCCCACTGCTGGGCACAGGCCTCCCCTCAATCAACCATAAATATGTGTAACGCGTATCCTATATATTAGATAATAAGGTTCTGTTTCGGGTACTATCCTGTATTATGTTTTATATTATGCGGTCTACTGTTCCTCATCTTATTAATATTAAGTACTACTACTCTAGGGAAACCTATAATTGGCCTATGTATAAGCACCATTACCATTGTTAAAATTTAATTGTAAGCTGTTGGTTTTCTCAATAAACAATAAAAAAATAAAATAAAACCAGAGGGGGTATGGAGCATACTCCACCACGCTGCAATGCGGGTTGGTGGAGGTGTTTTTACGGCTAATAGCCGGGACCAACGGCTTAACGTGCCCTCCGAAGCACGGAATCATCTTACATTTTTGGACAATCAGGTGATTCAAGCCTGAAAAGTCCTTACCAAACAAAGGACAGTCTCACAAAGTGATTTCGACAATGTCCCCATCGGGAATCGAACCCGGACCTCCAGATCGTGAGCCTAACGCTCTAACCACTAGACCACGGAGGCTGTTAACTCCCCAGCATTATCCCGTTTTTCACAGGATCCGCTTACCTAATATGAAGATTATACAGGTCCAGTTTTTTACAAAAGCGACTGCTAAGCTTGTCTGACTATCCAACTCGCGAAGGGAAAACCAGCCCAACATAGGTTAGATCACACGCCTGCGGAAATGAATTTCTCGGAAATGTGGGTTTACTCACGATGTTTTCTTTCACCATTGAGCGTATGGTATTTCATTATGATCTAAAGATGAATTCGAAAACAAATTCGACAATCATTGGTGTAGGCCTGTGCTGGATTCGAACATGCGACCTCAAAGTCAGAGGCAAGCATTCTACCAACTGGGCTACCACGGCTCTTCGGCAGGTACTTACTGTAAATGCTAGTCAATGTAGTCGTTACATGAGCCATAATTTTGGCGGCTCAATAGAAATCCTGATACCAGGGTTGATGAGGTTGTTCACCCATCTCGTCACCCACTATAGGAGAGAAGAAATAACCCTACATTTTAAGAAACAGAAAAATAATGGGGTGTTAAAAGAACACATCCAAAAATAACATTGCACGTGAGAGTTTGATATCTAATTTTTTATTACTATTTCTAATTTTCAGTTACACAATGAACGGGTTAAACAAAGCTGGCAAAAAGTGGGTGTACTATACATCTCTGCCTAACCTTTTGGGAATACAGGCGTGATGCTGTGTTATGTCATGTTAAAAAAAGAATAAATATTCACCCCACATTTAAATTTAAATCGACCACATTTAATTTGCAGTTCACATATTTGGATTTATAAAAGAACACGATTGTTTTGAACCGCATTTGTAAATTTGCTTAAATATTTCTATGAGAAAAGATTTATAGGTAGCAGACCGAATTCAATTTAATGTTTGGTAATAAATTTCCCCATGGGACCGGTCAAAAGCATTCGTATTGGAATACCGTAAAATGTTTATTTACGGGGTTCATCCAAAAGCTATGTGTATTTTGTCTAGGTATATTTGGACTTTTTTTTGTTTTTTTTTTATACTTAGAATAACAGGTGTTAGTGACATTGTCATTGTTATTTGTTTTTATACATTACATTATATTAGGTTTTCCCCGAAGGGCAAGGCAAAAGGTACTATGCCTATACTGCCTGTACAAACTTTCGAGTTATAAAGCGGTTTGTTGGCACGAAGCGAAAATATACGTACACTTATATTTTCGCTTCGTGCCAACATATGTACACTTTGTTTATTGAATATTCCGATTTAATAACACTATCGCGAATGTTTTCCAACTAACTTAATGCGCTCATTAACCACAAAACATCACTTCGTATTAATTATTTAGATTATTGAAATAATGAAGAAAGCAACCGTGCCTTTCCCGTTCCCGCCAAAAAGCCTGTCACCTCATGTCAACTGATCACTTATCAAAGTCAAATTAGTACACTCGAGTTTAATCTCTTTGGTACTTCATAAAGCAAAAAGTTAATACCAGTTGTAATTGAACAAATTGCTGAAAAGACCAAATTAACTTAGAACAAAAGTTGGACGAGTTTTTATTCCTTCCCGATTTTTAATCCGGCCTGTACCTCCAATTAAGAGATCGCTTAAATCAATCCTTTCTTTAAGTCATTCAACACAGGCCTTTTGTCTCGAAACAATACGTTTCTCAATAAAAGCCTTTTATTATTTGTGAAGATCCATTTGTTCAAGCTAAGATTGGCCTGTTAACAAAGTTTTGGTTACTTACAAAACTTCGCCCCTTCTATCTTTTCAAATGAAAATGTATTTCGCATCCCCTCACTGGTATAAATATAAAGTTATACTATACTCATGGCGCCTTTCTGCCTTTTTTCGGTCGTGAATTGTTTTGGTATACATAAACAAATAAGTACATACTTGCAGATTCTACTTAAGAGGTAAGTCCATAAAATCATGTAAACTATATACTCATAAGTAGCCTTGGCGGCCTTGGTTTGGTGGTTGGCATTTGCCATGTACCGTGTTAAGAGTTTTTTTGTAATTATTTATTTTTATTTTGGTGCAATAAAGTATATTTGTAGTGTATTGTATAAGTAGATATATGGAGCAATCTTCTTCTTCTCTTCTAATCCTTTTATTCTCTCTTGGGGTATAGGGCTCGAATAACAGATTTCAACGCCTCGCGATCTTTTACAGCCTATGTAGCTTGCTCCCATGACAAGCCGAGAGTTTTTAACTCTTGGTCAACCGAGCGCGGCCAGGTCTCTTTGGACCTCCCCTTTCCCGTTTTCCACGCGCACACCAGCAGGGCTACCATGCGCATCGCGATAAAATTATCAATCGATTCAATAAATTTTGTAAAAATCGATAAGTTTGTTTTTTCCCTAACATGCGTTCCGCGTGATTTTGTTCGTATTTTGACATGTGACTTATTTGGGTTCACATATTATACCAATTGACAAAACGACCCTGATTTTAGGTCGTTGCGCATTTTAGCCCCTACTTGTCAGAGCTCGTCGGGACGTGTGTAGCAATCATCATCATCAGCCGTATGACGCCCACTGCTGGGCATAGGCCTCCCCCAAGGATCTCCACGACGATCGGTCCTGCGCTGCCCGCATCCAGCGGCTTCCCGCGACCTTCACCAGATCGTCGGTCCACCTTGTAGCGGGCCTACCCACTGAGCGTCGTCCGACACGTGGTCGCCACTCCAGAACCTTTCCGCCCCATCGGCCATCGGTTCTCCTCGCTATGTGTCCTGCCCACTGCCACTTCAGCTTTGCAATTCTCCGAGCTATGTCGGTGACTTTAGTTCTCCTGCGGATCTCCTCATTTCTGATTCGATCCAGCAGGGAAATACCGAGCATAGCTCTCTCCATTGCCCGCTGAGCGACACCGAGCCTCCTCACGAGACCCATACAATACATGGTATTTGCATGGCATGGTGTAACAATACATGGTATTTATTTATATAGAATATTAATAACCTCACACCATTCTCAAAAGAGATATTATCTCAGCCCTAATTTGCAGGAGTCCGCATGTCGCCTGTTAACTCACGTCAGCGTGTGAAGCTGCTGCATCGATTCGAACTTGAATCGAATTTGATTAAATCACCTTAACATGGTTAAAGTCCCTTGACTATGATGCTACGGAATAACTTTTATGTCTTTGCATCTAATATCTTCTACTTTCTCTTAAAAAATCTAGCGTAACATACTCGTTCATAACATAACGTTCATACAAACACACCCTTACACCTACACATACTTATATTCACATACATACATTGGTAAAACGTAAACCCTCACACACATAAATTCATTCTAACTCTGACCCCCACACATACACACTCACATCATAAATGCATATTATGCATTTATTTTGTCACTGACTTATCGTTATGATTACTTCTACTATTATACTCGCATACACTAAACTCGCATACTCACATATTCATGTTATGTTAAATGGTTTTTTTTTTACCACTGGTTGCCTGCAAGAAATTGCTGCTTTAAGGCCGCCAGATTGTACTGTATCTTTCGTGTATGTTTTGTGTAAGTAAAACTTGTTTCGTATTTATTTATTGCATGTCACATGGTATTGTTGTGAGCAATAAAGTATATTTGTATTGTACGTATTGTAATATAATATAATATTATTTATTATTATTAACAGCCTCCGTGGTCTAGTGGTAAGAGCGTTAGGCTCATGATCTGGAGGTCCGGGTTCGATTCCCGTTGGGGACATTGTCGATATCACTTTGTGAGACTGTCCTTTGTTTGGTAAGGACTTTTTCAGGCTTGAGCTTGAATCACCTGATTGTCCGAAAAAGTAAGTTGATTCCGTGCTTCGGAGGGCACGTTAAGCCGTTGGTCCCGGCTATTAGCCGTAAAAAAAACACCTCCACCAACTCGCGTTGGAGCAGCGTGGTGAAGTATGCTCCATACCCTCTCCGGTTGATTAAGAGGAGGCCTGTGCCCAGCAGTGGGACGTATATAGGCTATTTATGTTATGTTATAATATTATTGTTCTTATGCCGCTCTTTCAATTACGTTTTATAATGTAATCGTACCAGAAAACACAATAACAATAGCAAAAATATATTGTCGCAACGATATGAATATCTAAAGTGGTAAGGAAATCCAATTTCCTTATTCTGTTTACAAAGTTTCAATGTATAAATTTATTTCATCTTCAGTTCGTTTATTATATTTCGCGGTATTCCGTCCCGCGTAACTGATTTATATCTCTAAGAGTAGAATATTATTTAGGTAGGTACCTATATTCTTTAGTATAATATATCAAACTATCAAACAAACAAACATAACTTCAACAATCGCAGATTTTTTTAAAAAAAGTTAAGCATCTTTGAAGTTAAGCAACTTTCGCAAAGGCCGGTCATAGGATGGGTGACCACAAAAAAAAAGTTTTTCATCTCGAGCTCCTCCGTGCTTCGGAAGGCACGATAAGCCGTTGGTCCCGGGTATTTACTTAAGTACGTATTTAAAATATTTATAAATGCATATACCTACAAAAGATCACGCCTGTTTACCGTTGGGGTAGGCAGACACCACGGAATTCCACTTACTATAAAACTGACACCATTTTCACATATTTTAGTTTCATCAGAATCAGAATCAGAATCATTTATTCAACGTAATTATCATGGATAAACTTGTTGAAGGTCAATGTAACATTTTGAATTTACGTCATTTCGCAAGGTGTTATGGCTGAGGAGAAGAAATGACAAGAAACTGCAACAGCAACACATCTTTTAAATCAATGAGGGTACATTACAAGTTATTTAATAACTAGAGGAACACATTTAATACCAGACATTTTTATCATTTAGGTAATCATTAATCTTATAATAGGCTTTTTTACATAAAGTAAGCTTCACGTGAGCTTTAAATTTGTTCTCTGACAAATTTAAAATATTATCTGGTATTTTATTGTAAAAACGTATACATAACCCCAAAAAAGATGAATTTAATTTACTTAATCTAGAATTTTGAACAACAATTTTATTTTTATTCCTTGTGTTGTAAGTATGCCTTTCACAGTTTCTCGGAAGGAGAGATACATTTTTACGCACATACAATAATGTTTTCATAAATATATTGACTTGCGACCGTCAGTATATTTATTTCTTTAAACAGCTCCCTTAAAGAGTCCCGACAACGCAGATTATAAATAGCGCGAACTGCCCTTTTTTGAATGATGAAAATAGTTTCTACATCAGCGGCTCGACCCCACAATAAAATACCGTAAGACATTACGCTGTGGAAGTAGCTGAAGTAGACAAGTCTAGCAGTGGGTACATCTGTGAGTTGTCGGATTCTTCTGACGGCATATGCTGCTGAACTTAGCTTGCCCGCTAGTGATACAATATGTGGGCCCCATTTAAGTTTTGAATCTACAGTAATTCCTAAGAAAACGGTGTGTTCAACAAAATCTAAATTCTCGTCGTTAATTTTAATGTTATTATTTACTTTCTTTACGTTTGGTAGAGCAAATTTAATACACTTCGTTTTCTTAGCATTTAGAACTAGGTTATTTACTGTAAACCAGCTTAGAACCTGCGACACAGCGCTGTTTGCTTCGTCAAGTTCCTCTAACTTTCTATCGATTTTAAATATAAGAGAAGTGTCATCCGCGAACAGTACAATGTCAGCTTGGTTCTGTACTACATAAGGTAAATCATTTATGTACACTAAAAAAAGAAACGGCCCCAAAATGGATCCTTGAGGAACTCCCATTTGAACATGAGAGCCCGAAGAAGTTGTACTATTGATTTGTACCTTTTGTATCCTATCACCTAGATATTAATTTAACAAACTAAGAGCTCCATTATTTAGTCCATAGTGCCTCAATTTCAAAAGCAAGGTCTCGTGATCCACGCAGTCGAACGCCTTAGACAAGTCACAGAATACTCCTACGGCATTCTGCGACTCCTCCCAAGCATCGAAAATGTGTCGAACAAATGTGACACTCGCGTCTGTTGTAGACCGACCCTTAGTAAAACCAAACTGCTTGCTGTGAAGTAAGTTATTTAAATTAAAATGACATAGCAGTTGGTCGAGAATAATTTTCTCGAAAATTTTACTAAGTACTGGTAGAATAGAAACCGGTCTATAATTCGTGGGGTCTGATTTTGTGCCCGATTTAAAAAGAGGTATAACTTTACTGATTTTCATTAAATTTGGAAAAGTGCCATTTTCAACACTCATAATAAAAATGTATGCTAGATATGGTGCTAAGATATCAATAACAGAGCTCATCAAAGTCTTCATACATGCTCAATTTATTTATTTGACGTGACTTATTGTAGATTTGCCGCAGATGGCATTAACTACTTGGCCGGACAAATGGGGAGTGCTGAAGGCTCTCACCCGGTACAACGTTTAAGAAAACAGGCCTGAGGTTGCCCAGTTGGGCGCGAACCTCGGCTCAGGGCGTCGTCTGGAAGGAAAAATATTTGAAAGAATTAATCGACCCTAGTGGGTCGATAGCGATAAGCGCTGAATGAGGAAAATCGTCGACCAAATCATACATGCTCACTGGGTTAGGGTAAATTATAGAAGTATTGTTTAGTTTAAAAGCCATTTTTTATTTTCTTTTTTACCTACACTAAACATAAGCTCACGACCTTATCTCAAATGGGGTGGTCAGAGGTAAATCCACCTTTATTTTTTGACGTGACTAATTGTAGATTTGCCGTAGATGGCATTAACTACTTGGCCGGAAGTACACCCATCGCAACATGAACTAAGTACCAATGGTTCACCATGCTTTATATCAAGTTTGATATGTGTTTCTTATTTATCCAACCTGAATTTTTATTGTGTTAGGTTGAAAGCTAAATAGAGAAAATAATAAGGTGCAGTATTCGAAAGTGATGACAGGCATAAAACTTTAAAAGCTTTCGACGTGGTAACCTCTTTTTCAGAGTTCTAAAAATACATTGTAAGAGAGCCAAAGGAAATTGACATCATATTATGACGGGTTATTCTGATCCTTAAACGATCTTTTTAAAGGTCTTCTATTTTATCGTGTGAGTTATGAGGTAAATTACCAACTTCATCAACTCTGATGTCAGGGTTATTATTGAGCCGCCAAAGGACCCTGACATGGCTCATGTAACGACTACTTACTTACATCAGTAAGTACCAACCGAGACCAACGGCTTAACATGCCTTCCGAAGCACGGATCATCTTACTTTTTTGACAATCAGGCGATCAGCCTGTAATGTCCTAACTAAACTAGGGATTACAAAGTGATTTTTTTGTGATATGTCCCCACCGGGATTTGAATCCGGGACCTCCGGATCGTGAGCCCAACGCTCAACCACTGGACCACAGAGGTCGTCATTTTAAAGGTGATTTGATGATATATAACCTGCCGCTATTGTATATGTGGCGGACACAGTATACGTATACATATATACATGTAGCTATAAATTTGAGTCAGTCGTTCCCTTCACGCGTTACTAGTCGGTTCTATCACATCATACGCGCACAATATATTACTAAGTTGAAGTGTAATTACGTAAATATGTTAAAATATATTTGGACTTTCGTGAACAGAATTTTGGACTTTCTTTCTTCTCTAGACACACAACCTTCACGCTAAGACTGTGTGTCGATTTCCGTGTGGTTTCTGTCCTGTGTTAAATGTAATGCACCTGTCTGTCTGTGTCTGCGGCGTCCGGAAGTAATAAATGTTTCTTTCTTTCTTTCTTTCTTTTTAAAGTAACACACCCGCAATATACATAAGGCGATGAATCGATTCGTGTTTTGGAGGACTCGTTATGCTGTCAGTACTAAAGGCGTGCGCCCACCGCAGCGCACGGAGAAGTTACACACGTGTATTAAGCTTCGCTTTGTAAGAAAATGTATGTGGTTATGTCCACTGCAACCCACGGGGAGGCTACGCATGAATTGGCGCCATTGACACATGGGTGGCTTACTCAAATACAAAATACTTTATTACTTAGAAACTATTTACAATAATAAAGGTGATTGGAGTCTCCTTTTAAGCGTAGTGCCTGCGTCAGGAGACTCCGCTCTTCCATAAAAACAAATTGTACATAAATAAGCCAAATAAGATATATTAAAAATAACTTAATTATCAAATATATTATTTATAAGTAAAAGAGTGTAATTAAAACACATAATAACGGGTTCTTACCACGTTTAAATCTAGGATATGAGACTCCTGATATTTCGACACTGTTGCAAGTGCCATGATCACGGGATGACTGTTGCAACAGTGTCGAAATATGATAATAACCGCGTAAACCTAAAACAATAATAGAGTATAGTGTTGTGTACACAAATAAATAGGCGGTTATATAGCGCAACGCTGTCGACTTTCCACTGGAGTACTTACAGGAATATGACCAACGTCTATGTATATGCCTCCTGCAATGAAGCCCGTGGCCGTGGATTGCAGTGGCACGTGCGTAGCCTCGCGCCGTGACACGTCATACATAATCGTGTGTGGGTCTTCGTGTACTCCAATGGAAAAGTAGACCCAAGCTGTCAAACAAGTTAATACATGTAGCTAAAATGCGCCGCGTGGCCGTGCACAGCATGCGCCGCGGTAGACCCGCGCCTTTATTAAAATTTCAATTTATTTCCGTACCTACTCATCTATAGTACGCATTTTTTCCCCAACATTTAAAAATAAGTCGATAGCAAGTTTTATAACTTACCTATCGACCGTATTATCAGGAAATAAAATTAAATACTTACACAATAAATCGATGGTAAAAGCTAAGTTGTAGGCAACCGCAGCAAGTTTCCAAGTGCGCACTTCACTCGCAAGTGAAGAACTTTAGCGAGTGAAGAATGGGATAAGATTAGCGTTTATCCTTCACGGAAAATGGCAATGCGTACAGTTATGAGCAATATAATGTACCCACTTTAGGACTGTGTCGTACTAACATATTTGACATTTAGTGAGACTTACAGTTCAATTTGTCGAAAAGGTTAATGTGACATGGTAGGTACCAAAATTATTAATGCTCGTGACCGTACCTTAGCGTGTTTTGTTTTACAATAGTACATAACAATTACAAAACCAATTACAAATTAAAACAAAGAGGAACACAGGCCAGTGGCAAATCTCAATTACTACTCCTTTCCCACGTCCTCTAGTGGTTGAGTCCCGGGTTCAAAGCCCAGTTGAGCTATATCACAAAATTCACCTTGTGATCCCTGGTTTGACCACAATATTCATGTTCGAAAGTATTATGATCCGTGTTTCGCAAGGCACGATAAGCCATTGGTCCTTCATTTTGTCAACCTCTTATTATAATATTCTTCTTTTGAACAGCTTTATTACTTTTATTGTCGTTATAATCAATTCATATAATGTACCTAATGTAAGTAAGTAACAGCCTACGTGGTGTAGTGGTTCGAGCGTTAGGCTCACGATCTGGAGGTCCGGGTTAGAATCCCGATGGGGACATTGTCGAAATCACTTTGTGAGAGTCCTTTGTTTGGTAAGGACTTTTCAGGCTTGAATAACCTGATTGTCAGAAAAAGTAAGATGATTCCGTGCTTCGGAGGGCACGTTAAGCCGTTGGTCCCGGCTATTAGCCGTAAAAACACCTCCACCAACCCGCAGTCGAGTAGCGTGGTGGAGTATGCTCCATACCCTCTCCGGTTGATTGAGGGGAGGCCTGTGCCCAGCAGTGGGACGCATATAGGCTGTTTATATATTTAATGTAAGTAAGTATTTTTTGTTTTAATCTATGACTGCTGATCATAGTTATCTATTCAACTACACCATGAAGTATATTATGGAATACTTTCAGTATCCGCCGGTTAATAATGCATAGGTCGTGCTGGGGTTTCGTGATTTGCCCGCTTAATACCCGCCACATAGTTTAAAATATTAAGTTTTCGATAAATCGATAATGCAAGGCGACCAAAGTACCTTTTTAAAGTTCAGATAACGTATTTTTATCACGCCTTGATAGAAGCATGCTATAATTTTTCTCTTTAATTAATATTTTGCTTATACACAAATACTGAATTACGTCAACTCGTTAACAAATTACCTAAATTGGCCTGTAAAGTTTCAATTTTATCGCTTATCCCAGACCCTAGAAAGTAGGTCAAGATGGCAGAAAAGGTTAAAGCGTAGATTTAGCCCTGGAAAGCCTGAAAATGGAACTCGAGTGTTCTGGGAAGGAATATTTCAGCTTTCTTTGAAAGAGAACGAAAGTGGGAAATTTAGGCTGCCGAGGCGACAATGTTCTATTGAAGAATGGGGGTGTGACATGCGCTAGAAAATAGAGTTTGTTTTTACTCGACTGCGGCGAAGTAAAAAGGAGGGTTATGTGTTTTACCGCTATGTATATGTAGTATTTTTTATTCTGGTTTGTGCTAGTGACTCTATTGAACCCAACAGATAGGCTAAATAGAAACAGAGCCTACTGCAATGACCTTACGTTTAGTTCACTATTTCCATTGCATTAAAAAAAAAATCTAAGAAAGGGACCCTTTTATACAACTTTTGTCTTATCTTTAAAAGAAATCGTATACCTCTCTCCATTTAAGTACCAATAAAGGACTAAAAAGGTGGCACCTCACCGATCAAAAGATATCGATTAAAATCTTATTTATTTCACTTGAAATTGATAGAATCGATTAAGAATTGATACTTTGATTGATGCTGTGAGAATAAAATTAATGTTTACAGATACAATTGATACGGTGTTAATTTGACACGGGTATCATGTTCAAAAAACACAAAATAGTGTTAATTGCATACTTTATTTGTTTTAGATTTGTATAAAGAAATAAAAAATAATTAATTATTAGAGGACGCCACAGCTCAACCGCGCTAGTCTAGTTGGTAGAACGCTTGCCTCTCACTTTGAGGTCGCAGGTTCGAATCCAGCATAAACAAATGATTGTCGAATTTGTTTTCGAATTAATGTTTGGATCATAAATGAACCGTGAAGAAACCCTTATTCCCGAGAAATGTATTTTCGGAGGTATGTGACCCACTCCTTTAAGGATACAGGCGTGAAGTTAATCAAATCAAATATACTTTATTGCACAGAACTAAATTGCAACAATCAGACATAACACATGTATACAGTACAATAAGGGTTGTTTTATGTTAGAAATCATTTGAAAACGTCTAACCGTCTAATGCAGTAGAGAACCAATCAATAAATTGATACAGTTTTTGCGTCCCACTGGGCAGCTTTCGTAATTGCCGTCCGTTGTTCAAACTGCGCATTGCAGAGGGCATTGTACTAATTTACTCGCGCACTAAGTGCATATACGCGGAATACAAGTTTTCTCTCTAGTTACATAACACAACATACATACATACATTCATATACTCAGGCCTAATACCCACCCGGGTAAGCAGAGACTACAGACCAATCAAGTGAATATTTATTAATGATCACAATTTTCATTCAATTGATTTTTTTTGCATTCAATTGAAAAGTCAATCAAATGATTTAGTGATCAGTGGATTTTTTTTTTATTTGTTTTGTATGTTGTGTGCAATAAAGTATATTTGATTTTGATTTATGATTTGATTTATTTTAAGCAAGGCAATAATATAAAAAGTTTAATTCCTAAAACAAGAAGCTGAACAGCATTTAAATGTCAATGAGTACGTTGTGTGTGGGTGATATAGCTTGATAATGATATTAAAAGAGGGTTAATTTTCTTGTAAATTTTGTATGATATTGGTGTTACGAGTGAACAAAAAAAACGTAAAAGTTTCTGTCTATTATTCCAGTCGGGCCTGCATGACAACCGCGCCGCGAATTATATTAAATAAAAGATGCTTATCATATCCATGAATTAGAAAGTTAAACGAAAGAAAATATTTACAGCTCCATCTATTTTATTGTTGAGGAACTTAGCCTGCATGAATGTACGTAAATAATGTTATCATTGCATAAACTTTAACTTTACAATGTAAATGTTTTATCACAAACAAGCTAGTTTTGCCTACTTAATAAAATGCAAAATCTAGGTGGTGCCTTTACGCATACTTTCTTCACTTTATTACCTACTTATTTGCAAGATAAGGGACAACTTTGTGCATGTATCCATAACAAGTTTATAAGGAGGTTGCATTTGCTGAACATTCCGTGAATGTTTTAGATGGAATTTACGTGGGCCAAGATGTGGTAAGTATTATATAATGTATATTTTTAACATTTTATATTATATTAAATATTATATTCTTGTCTGAAAAATTAATAAGACCGAAAAATATCTCCACCAACCCGCAGTGGAGCAGCGTGGTGGAGTTTGCACCCCCCATTCTCTCTACCCCCTCCGTTGATTAAAAGAAGACCTGTGCCCAGTCATAGAGCCATTATAGAGGCATGTTATGTTTCATTTTTATACTTCGTGATGGACAGATAAAACGAAAAAGTAGGGATCATAAAGAGATTTTTGTGATATGTCCCCACCGGGATGAGAACCCGGATCTCCGGATCGTGAGCCTATTGGTCAACCATCAGACCACAAAGGCCGATCAATGACTAAATGATGATGATCGAACATAAATTTATGTCTATAAAAAATACCTCAAAAACGACTTGAAATTCTCTCAAGTCTCCACTCTTCGGTCACTTCAGGAGGAGTGATCGTCCCATAAATCTGGTATACCCACATCTACCGATAAATCGGTGGTTGTTTGCTGAAATCGCATGGAAAATCTATTCTGGTGATAAAACTGAGTGCGGTCAAACCTTCGATTGCCTTTACTATGGAAATCAGCTTGAGAAGGGGTCTTGATATAGGTTATATTAACAGTAAGTACCACATCTGGTCACATCTCCTGCTTGGTAGGCTTGTTATTCATTCCTAGGTTTTTCCCATGGCTTTGCTCGCGTTAAATTCGGGGTAACACGGTTCCCCTTTCCTGATGTAGCAATTTTTATCTTCCCACCTTGAAAACTGCGAAAAGTAAATGATGCACAAATAGTCCGCATACCATTTTTTAAGTTCCTACCTTATATTGTGGAGTGCTCCATACAAAGTTCACCTGAGTTCAGTAAGAGAATTCACGAATACCTAATTATTACTGAAGTTTGCTATGTAAGTAAGTATCCAATCTGATCTCAAATGACTATTTTTTTTGTAATTTTCATATTATGTGCTTTTACATTTAATTATAAACATTAGGTATTTAAATATTTGTAAACCTATTTGTAGGTGGAACGTAGAGAACTAACTATAACCTAAACCTGAAATACCAATTTTTTATGCAATTATGTTCAATGCAAATAAAGAATCTGAATCTGAATCTAAGTATGTTAAAATACTGAACGTACAGAAATGGCGTAATGGTCTTCAACTGAATTGGAGGTGGTGGCCCCGCGACAGAGCATCACACCAGAAATGTCTTTACCCTACTCACTCTCTTCTCACTCCTTAAAAAAACCGACAATCAAATGACCACCACAAGTAACCCCATAGCGGTCAGCTGAGATGACTCGATCGGTTACCAGAACCCTTTGATCGCAATAAAAGGGGTGAACCCATATATCTTTTATACAGCTTAGTTTGTTTAAATGGGCGGAATTAGCAGAATGAATGGTGACTGAAAGAAGAATAATGCACGGGTCTCCCTCTTTTCTATTTTTAAATCGATCTCATCTTTTACTAGTAATAAAGTTGGACCGAAAACGAATTGCTTTTATACGGTCGTATTTACATTCAGGTCGTTAAGTAGGTGAGGAACATTCACCGTATTGGAATCAATCGTTATTCGATTCTCGTTAAATCCTGTGCTGGACTGGGATTTGATAAAAAGAATAGAACGCGTTCAACATTTTGAACATACCCAGGCATGACACATTCAACTACATACATACATAAACTCACGCCTATCTCCCACCGGGGTAAGCAGAGACTATTGAATTCCATTTCCTTCGATCCTGACACACTTCTCTTGCTTCCTCCACACTCACCAATCGCTTCATACACGCACGCCGGTTCAGAGTAGATCGTACTAAACCGTTTCTAAGGACACCTCTAGTTTGGTCAATGTCAGTCCTTCTAGGTCAACATTCAACCGAGACAAACCGTATTGTGGTTTAACGGTATCAGTGGTTTATAAAAAAAAAAAGAAAAAAAAAGACTAATCATGGTATAAGAATACCAGGTATTCTCAATCCTATGACAAGCCGCCATTGCTACCCCATTGATGACGTAAGTGTTACCATTAAATAGGTATCCTCCAACATTCGAATAACATAAATTTTATTATCGAAAATTAAGTGAATTTGTCACATATATAAAAAATATTAAAACTGTACGTAAACCTTTTTAATTTTCTTGCAAAGTAAATTAAAAACATTGGAAAAACATGTTTTATTTTCTTATACTCCACTTATACGTTAAGTGGCATACGGTAAGAATAAGAATTTCTACTTTTATATTACAGGATCTTGAATGGCGTTCACTACTTGATCAGACAGATAGCCTCTTTCCCGGCTTTCACCCGGAAAACTTCGTCCGGAAACAAGAAAATTTATACAGAAACAGCGCAGAGAAAGGGTCGTTGGATCTAAGCGACATCTTAGAGAGATTTCCGAGATAACTCTCTGTTCGGGAATTGTTCAAATCATAACACTGAGATACAGTGACAGTGACAAACGCGCTCAGCCTCCAGAGAGAAGAGGTTGCCTGGTGTAAATTACTAGAGGACACGATTTTGGGTTCCTCATTATCAAACTAAGCAGGAATGCATGCATTGTAATCCACACTTTATTAACACATTACAAAAACAGCCTATATACGTCCCACTGCTGGACACAGGCCTCCCCTCAATCAACCGGAGGGGGCATGGAGCATACTCCACCACGCTGCCCAATGCGGGTTTGTGGAGGTGTTTTTTTTTAAAGCTAAAAGCCGGGACCAACGGCTTAACGTGCCCTCCGAAACACAGAATCATCCTACTTTTTCCGACAATTAGGTGATTCAAGCCTAAAAAGTCCTTACCAAACAAAGGACAGTCTCACAAAGTGACCTCCAGATCATGAGACTAACGCTCTAACCACTAGACCACGGAGGCCTACATCCAAAGCTAGATAAATGACTGGCTACGGTGATCAACAATTCTGTGCTCTAAGGTCTTTATTGACCCATTGCATAACGATTCAACGCGCACGCCATTCACTTAGGCCATAACATAGATCGTACATCTCAGGGAAAACGCCTTATGTTTCTAAGGAAACTCAAAATGTACATAATTTTACAAAATAAATGATGACAATAAAGCTTGAATGTCTTGAAAATACACTTCATATTACACTTTTAAAATTATAATCACTTTGCAAGTACACAAAATAAACATTCGAAATAAGAACGACTTAAAAATTTTACAAATATGTCGTTTAATAGCTACAAAGAAAGCTGATAAAATTATGTATAAAACGATTTTTATTTAAAATCTCTTACTTCTACAATTACTTGTATATTTTATACTACATTATCTCGTTTCTGAAGTCATCATCACTAATTTAAGAGCCACACTTTTTTCGGCGCATTCTCCATGCTACTTTTTAGGGAAAAATATATAAATTATCATGAGCCATATCAGGGGCCTTTGACGGGAAAAAATATATGAATAATTCAAGTAAGTACAATTTACTACTTGACAGTTTTGGATAAGTATTTTACTAATTACAATTGCTTATTTTATGCCTCTTAAAATATTTTATTTTTCCGAAAAAACTTAACGAAATTGAAAAAAATATATACATACTTTTTCCTTCAATTATGGTAGCAAAACAACATATTTTGTATAACGTGTAGAGTTTCTATTCTATTAATACGTTACATACATAAACAGCCTATATACGTCCTGCTGCTGGGCACAGACCTCCCCTCAATCAACTGGAGGAGGCATAGAGCATACTCCATCACACTGTGTAACTGCGGGTTGGTAGATGTGTTTTTAACGGCAACAGCCGGGATCAAACGGCTTAACGTGCCCTCCGAAGCATAGGATCATCTTACTTTTACAGACAATCAAGCCTGCAATGTCCTTACCAAACCAAAGGCCAGTCGCACAAAATTATTTTCGACAATGTCCACATCGGGAATCAAACCCGGACTTTTAGACCGTGAGCCCAACTCTCTAACTATTAAACTACGTAGGCTGTAACAACAGGCCACGGACGAAATAACACTATACAGGGTGTTAATGACACCGTACCAAATACTGAAGGGGATGATTCAGCTCTTGATTCTGAGTTAATATCAAGTGGAATTTTTCGTCGCAACATTCCACTAAATCTTCTTCTTCAAGTGCCTCTCCAACTAGTGGAGGTTGGCCATCAGCTCAGAAAATGTATCCTTATCTCCCGCGAGGCGGAACAGTTCGACCGCACTCGTGATCTCTGTCCACTCCCTGATATTACGCAACCAGGCCTTCTTCCTCCGACCCACTTTTCTTTTTTCTGCGACTTTGCCCATCATTATGAGTTTCAGCAGCTCGTACCTTTCGTGTCTTAGCACATGCCCTAAGTATGCAACTTTTTTCTTTTTGACGGTCTGAAAAAGTTCGCTTTTTCTTTGAACTTGCCGTTGACTTCCTCATTGGTAACTCCTTGAGTCCAACCTATTTCACTCGATATTCTGATTTAACTCAGAATCATCCCCCTCATTATTATGGTACGGTTCATTGACACCGTGTCTCTCTCTTTATTTAAGAGCTGCGCTCTTGTCGGTGGAGTAATCGCCTCCATTTTTATTACTCCATAGATAGGCCGTATAGAACGGTGGTTGCCCCAATCGCCTTCCGTTCCGCAGTACACCGACCAATTTCTCAATCGGTGATGTTCTAGCTAGAGCCCTACCAGAATCCATTTCCTCGGCCTCAAACCAGTACTGATACCGCTGCTGTCCGACATTAGGGGTGCGCTTTTGAAGTAGCGGCGCCTACTCGCTACGTCACAATATCGTCATAGAACCTAAGTAGCATTTTATAGGTTAGCCCGTCCCAGTGAGCTACCCACTACGTTCTGCTAATCCTGTCGCTGACACCATGTATAATACCTATATTAACCATTAATACTTGGCAACGAAAGGCAAATCAAGTTGATTAACCCCTAGATTATGCCAGTCAGAGTCAGTCAGTCAATAGATAGCCTGCAGCAGTTATAATCCGGACAAATGGAGAATACTGATGCGGGCAATACGAAACCAACACTGAATGCCATACGCTGAAAACTAATATATCGTGTGCCTTGTCTGACATATTAGATTAGGGCTGCCATTTCCATATCAGATCGGGATATTGCCATTAAATTCTCACATATTATAATTCATACATACAAAGATAAATTAAACACACATGTAAGTACCAAACTGCCAAATACACAGAGAGATATATAGGTATTATGTTAAATGTTTCTTTTTTACCACTGGTTGCCTGCAAGAAATTTCTGCTTAGCAATAAGGCCGCCAGATTCTACTGTATCTTTCGTGTATGTTTTCTTTAAAACTTTTTTGTATGTTGTGTGCAATAAAGTATATTTGTATTGTATTGTATATATTTAGATTGAATAAATTGAGGATGTCCTTAAAAAAGGTTTAGTATGATTTACTCTGAACCGGCGTGCGTGTATGAAACGATTGACTAATGTGGATGAAGCAAGAGAAGTGTGTCAGGATTGATGTAAATGGGAAGAAGGCGTGAGTTTATGTATATTTATAAGTAGGTATCTCATTTTGAGTTTGTAAGAAAAAAGTGATTTATTTCTATGATGAACGCCACATTGGAAATCCTTAGAAACGGTTCAGTACGATCTACTCTGAACCGGCGTGCGTGTATGAAACGATTAATGAATGTGGAGGAAGCAAGGGAAGTGTGTCAGGATCGAAGCAAATGGAATTCCATAGTATCTGCTTACCCAATGGGAAATTGAAGTGAGCTTATGTTTGTATGTATGTATGAATGAATGAACGCCACAATTCAAAACATTATCTTTCAGACCAAAAAGACACATTTAATCAACAATGAGTGATAGTCACAATATTCAAATACTTAAAACTACTTAGTACGGTTTATGCGTAGTCGTTATATGAAGCATGTCAAGTGCCTATGGCGCCTCAATAATAAACAACTCTGCTACCAGGGTTGCTAAGGTTGGCAATCCAGCTCACAAACCACACTTAAGCAACTTTTTCATTTACAATTTTGGTACAATAAAGTATATTTCGAATGTCAATTTGACACATTACACTATTCTCTACTTTATTAAGTAGCAGTAGTTTAACAGAAGCTTTTAAGGCGAACCCGTGTAATTGTAGGCATGGCAACCCTGAGAAGGGTATTCCCCAAAGATTCAGACAACCCTTTACGTTTTGAGAGATTCGTTCCCCGCTGGAGAATACGATAGACTTCGGTTATGTGTTCTGACCTATGTACGGATAGTTTATGGCATTGAGTAGACGGGGCGAACAAAGGCCTTTGGAAATTACGAGGATCTTCGTATTGCTATGGAGATGTATTAATAAATTACCTACATACAACCCACATCATTCTCAAGATGAAATTGTTACCAATGTCAATTTAAGTTTGTATAATTTATATAAACTAACTAACTTTGTAGGTCAGTGTGGTAGTCGCAACTGATTCGAAACTGACTCATTGCGTTGCTTTTCAGTTGCTACTGCAATTAGGGCTTCCCTATGTTTACCATCAGACATAGCCAACATACTTGGTCTATAAAAAAAAAGAACTATTTATAGACCTGCGGTATAGACATGGAATAAGGAATAATACTACGTATAGAACGGCAACTCTAGGCTCCCCACCAGCGGCCGACCTAGGTTTACCTCACCCCCTCTCGAACATAGTTTATACTTGAATCGTGAAGATTTAGATTTTTATCAGTTTAGCTTACACGTTCGAATTTTGAAATTGTGCGTCGACGTTCTTTCGACTGAATCGAATATTTCATCTCACATTAATTGCCCGCTGAATTATCCCTCTCAGTATTCGTTACGATGTCACTAGCACACTGTATGTGCAATTAAAGATTATTCAATGTTTGTTATGTAATATTTTTTTTAACGTGATGTACAGTCATGAGCAATATCATGTATCCACTTTAGAACCCTGTCGCACTATCATATTTGACATCAAATGAGACATACGGTTTAATTTGTCAAAAAAGTTAATGTGACATGGTTTCAAAGTGTATACATATTTTATTAGTACTCGTGACCGTAGAGTAGACAGAAGACTACTCTAAGCATTACTTCCCATTCCGAAAAAAAGCGGCTTAATTTACAAAATCCGAGGCCCAACGAAGCCAGGAACAATATTTTCCGTCAAAATGCAATTCCGTTCGCTCATTGTGTGCGCAAGTGATAAATTAATGCAGATGAATAATACAGATAAAATATATTGTGTTTTAATAAAATTACGACTCCCCATACAGTGCGGTTCCTGGATTGAGAACGAATTTTCACGGTTTAAAAGATATTGAATTTTTCATGACACGTTGCCTGTTTTCTATGTTACCTTGTGAATGTCGAACGTTTGGGAACCACTTCAGAGCTATGCGTAGGTTTTCAGGGCCTTAGCCAAGCTGTAAACAATTATTACAATTGCCAGCGACAATGTATTAGGCATTAGACAACCAAATTATTGGATTTTATTTACAACAATATTTAAGGTTTTTTTTAAAGTCTAGGGCCTTGTACCGAGGTTTTTCTGAGAAGCTGCAGTAGTTTTAGGCGGATGAGACGTTCGCTATGTAGAAACTGATGATTCAAAGTGAAACTACTTATGTTATTTGCTGAATAAAAATGTTTTTGAATTTGAATACGGGATAGACATAAGCTGATATCTCAATCCCATAAGTACATATTATTATTTATCGTGGTCACAATCGATTGTCATAATCGTTTGCAACTTAGCTCACTCCACAAATAAGACACAGGGAAATGGATCGACTAATTTGGCCACGCTTGCGTCATTTAACTATTTTCGAACTGTAGTGTTTAGTATTTTGTTTAGCCGTAGTTTTTGGTGGAGTTTAGAACGTCCTTGCCGCGGGGGTGGCCTTGTTGAGAATGCATACATTGAATTAGAATATCGAAAGCAAAAAAAAATCCGAGCTGTTATTTTAATGTCTTTGTCACTTCAGTAGGCCGAAGTGAGATGGTGGCTGAATTGAGGGTATAACGTAGAACCCTTGCCCAAAGATACGGGTGAAGAACTCAACAGTTCCTAAGGTGGAGATGGGAGCTATCGGTACGGCACTGCAGTATGGAAGAAGCAGAAGCAGCAGTACTATTCGACCCCGATACCGACCCCGCCGGCGTGGTCGACGATTTCCCTGATTCAGCGCTTATCGCTATCGACCCACTAGGGTCGATTAATTCTTTCAAATATTTTTCCTCTCAGACGACGCCCTGAGCCGAGGTTCGCGCCCAACTGGGCACCCTCAGGCCTGTTGTCTTAAACGTTGTATCGGGTGAGAGCCTTCAGCGCTCCCCATTTGTCCGGCCAAGTAGTTAATGCCATCTGCGGCAAATCTACAATAAGTCACGTCAAAAAAAAAAAATGTCAGTACTATTCATAGGCAGAAAACAGGAGTCCTAGTACGACTTTGAAATAGAATACTCTAGGCGCCACCCCACTCGCGTCAGACAGAGTACGACGGAGCGAAAGATGGTAACCACTGCCCTATTTTTGGCTAAAAAAGTAGCATGGAGAATGCTACACCGACAAGAGCGTGGTTCTTAAATTATTGATGTGAGTTATTTTGAGTTAACTTTTCTGTGCCCTAGCCAATTCTATGATGAATTATTTTATAATACCACTGTAACATAATAACTTTATGTACCACATGGAACGCAATAATTTTGATTTGTTTTGTAATTTAGTGCTAAACGCATATATCTCCCTCGTTTTATCATAGACACATCATGTTCGCCCTTTTATCCTTCATATTGATTGGAGAAGATGATCACTGATTTATTTATTTATTAAATCTTAATACTAAAAATACAATTTGTCAATGCCCTGCAAAATTGTTTAAACAGTTTGTCTGTAGGAAAGAGTCTCTACTTGTCACAGACAAGCGCCATCTAGCGAAAAGGGGGTGTAACAATTTTAGCTAGCTGGCCACATATTTTATCATAAAACAATAGAAAAACAAAATGGAGTAGCAAGAACGACGCCGTTTTATTTTCCAGCTCCTTATATTCATTATATTCAACCAAATATATCCAAACCGATTATCTATTTCTTCACTACTAATAATATGAATTTATATCTAATAGTTATTTGTAATTAGAAGAACAGTCAATGTATCACATTATTTAAAAAATAATAATATAACAGAAATTAGCTAGAACACGAGTCTAAAAGGTATTGTTTAAGTATTTTTTTTATATTTACTTTTATTTGGTTCTAGACGGATGTTCTCAGGCAAACTATTAAGTAAGCAGGGAAGTCTCTTTTTTAGAGTTCTATGGCCATAATAATTATTGACTCTAGGTACTTCGAAGTTGCCCGCGCACACCGATCTCGTGCCATAACTATGGCTTGCTAAAGGTAGTTGGTCATGCTCTTGATTGCCATACATTCCGTTGTGTAAAAAGCACTGAGTAAGAATGTCTTTTTTTTTTTTTTTTTTTGACGTGACTTATTGTAGATTTGCCGCAGATGGCATTAACTACTTGGCCGGACAAATGGGGAGCGCTGAAGGCTCTCACCCGGTAGTAAGAATGTCTTATAACGCCGTCACACGAACTAGCAAGGGACTACTGTCCAAAAACTACACTTTGTTTAGAAAGTCCTCATAACATGTGCATAAAAGTATACAATAAGATACCTGATAAATTTAAAAACGGACCCACTAAAGTTATGACTTTTAAATTACGCGAATGGCTTATTACTAAAAGTTTTTATAGTATTAGAGAATTTTTGAATTTTTGACATTTGCATGCTAATAATAATTAGCAGGATAGAGATGCTGTAACACTGCTTAATACCATATTGTGACTCTGTACCTACCTATCCTAAGCGAATAAATGATTTCTGATTTCAATTTTAGACTAGCATTCTCCAAAAATGTAGTCTCCGTTTAGTTACGAGTTTCCTTGTGGCGAAAGAATCTAATAAAGGATTGCAGTAAAAAGAAATGGCAGCATCCTAGGGCTGTATATTAGACTCACTCACTTATATGCTTCCCCTACAGATTCAAGGTAGGGGTTTAGGCGATTCTCACACTGCCCCGCATCATGCTGCATGTTGCGTGTAGACGCACCTACGCGCATATCTGCGGGAGTGCAGATTTGCATCATCGTGCGGGTTTTTTTACGCACTCACGCGCGTAGAGGCGTTTTGTAGATTAACGCACGGCGGCTCTCATTTCATTCAAACTCGTTCCAAAATCACGCGCGGCACTGCGGGATTCGGTGTGCCATACCTTGCGTTTCGCCCCGCACCTACGCGCGGGGGTGCATGTTTCTCCGCTTGTATGCGCGTGATCCGCATGAACGCGTGTAGTAGATACATTTTCTGTGTGTTAGACCGTGCGTGTTTTCTATACAAACGGAGATACTTACAAGCAACGGAAGAACACGCATCCACGCGCTACGCTGCATCATGCGGGGCAGTGTGAGAATCGCCTTAGCACCAGCTTCAGTACCGGCAGATTCAATTCCTAACCTTATTAATATACTTACAACACAAGCTCACGATTCTTCTATCGTATGGGTTGTGAGGTGGATTACCAACCCCATCAACCCTGGTGTCAGGGTTATTATTGAGCCGCCATAGGCCCCTGACATGACTCATGTAACGACTACGTACTTACATGAGTAAGTAATAACCGGGACCAATGGCTTAACGCGGCTTCCGAAGCACGGATCATCTTACTTTTCGACAATGAGGTGATCAGCCTGTAAATGTTCTAACCAAAGTAGGGATCACATAGTGATTTTTGTGATTTTTCCTCACCGGGATTCGAACCCGGGGCCTCCGGATCGTGAGCACAACGGTCAACCACTGGATAGTCATAGTAGAAGCGTACATCGCAAGAAGAACTAAGTACCCACACCTCACCGAGCTTTCTGTTACATCAACGTGATAGGTGAGCCGTATCGCCCGCCTGTAATGGTCGAGCCAAATGTATTAGTGAAAACTGCACTTAAGATAAATTACTATACTAGACTCGAGAGGAGCTCGGTGGCGCAGCGGTTAACGCGCTCGGTCTGCGATTGTTGAAGTAAAGCAACTTTTGCAAAGGCCGGTCATAGGATGGGTGACCACAAAAAAAAGTTTTCATCTCGAGCTCCTCCGTGCTTCGGAAGGCACGTTAAGCCGTTGGTCCCGGCTGCATTAGCAGTCGTTAATAACCATCAATCCGCACTGGGCCCGCGTGATGGTTTAAGGGCCGATCTCCCTATCCATCCATAGGGAAGGCCCGTGCCCCAGCAGTGGGGACGTTAATGGGCTGATGATGATGATGACTATACTAGACTAGTCTAATGTAATGACTCATTTTGTGCAAGTCCGGTACCTGTTCGACCCGGCGGCGGTCCTCGATTAGGAAGCAATCCGGTGAACCACAGTGACTTTTTAATAAAGGTTCTATGAAAATTATACGCACATACAATTTCACTGGTAATCCTAAACCAGTGGGTAGATATGGATTGTAAGATATCTCGACGCTTTATAAGTGACATATTATATTTAAATGCTATAAATAAATATTCTCGACGCTGGTTTTCAGCCTTAAATAAGATATTCGTAACATGTACCTTTGACTTCCCCAATTGTATAGTCGCGAGATTTCTTGTCCTTTTTTTTGTAATCCTTTTTAGAGGTAAATCAATTTGACTAATCGTATTGGTACCGGACAGAGTGTCGCTTCTATTGTTCAATCTATGCTTGTTCCTCACTTTCATGAACTTACCACCAACATAGCATAGTAAGTGGGTAAGTATCAAATGCGTTGTAAAGTCGCCACCTGTAGCTCAGCGCATAAACCGGGTATCCGGGTGAAGGGGGATTACTACAAAATGGCCGTTTAACCGGTTTACCACACAGTGTCTAACACCTTCGACCAAATAACGTCGTCTTATTGAGACGGCCTATAACGGCCTTCGTGGTCCAGTGGTTGAGCGTTCTGCTCACGATCCGGAAGTCCCGAGTTCGAATCCCGGTGGGAACAAATCACAAAACCACTTTGTGATCTCTAGTTTGGTAAGGACATTGCAGGGTTATCACCTGATTGTCCGAAAGTAAGATGATCCGTGCTTCGGAAGGCACGTTAAGCCGTTGGTCCCGGTTACTATTTACGCAGTCATTACTTGAGTCACGTGAGAGACCTTTGGCGGCTCAATAGTCCATTTTCAGTTCCATACTTTTGCGACTGAAAATTCCACTGGATATCAACTCAGAATCATGGTCTGAATCATCGCTCATAGTTTTCGTTACGATGTCACTTATACCTGTATGTTTATTGTAAGTGTCGCTGCAAGTTGTCGTCTGATTTCTTGTGTCTCTGCCTACTCCATTAAGCATTGTAGGCGTGGGGTTAAGATCTATAGTATCGGATCTTTTTAAAAAGCTCTCCCATTACGTCATCCTTGTATAAGAACTACCCTTTTATTCTTGCTTTATAAATTTCGACCCTTTGGAGGTTGTTTATAGGTTTAGTTTTACGAGTACGAACAAAAGTTTCCAGAAGAATTATAGCCGTCTCGTTCCCTTTTCTAGGACCCTTTAAAGACAACGAGACGACGAAGTTTCGTCGTTACGTTAACACAAAATATTGGCCCCGATTCCTGCAGACACCTCTTAATTTTATTTTAAGTTATACAAGTCATTTTCTTAACCGCCGAAAAGGAAAGGGACAGATGATTGTCAACAAGTTAATTTTAAAACGAATGAATAACCCGGGCGAATAAAATAGGCATCTCACTGGTATGTAATCCGTTTGACGTGCTGTCTACTTAACCCTGTCGGGTTATTAGCTGATGTAAAATTTTTAGACTGTTGTTTTAGATTACTGCTTAAAATTGACGTGTGTTGAATAAATTGTATGCCTATCGATTACCTGTCCCTTTCTTTTTCAGCGGATAAGAAAATGACAAGTATAACTTAAAATAAAACAACTAACATAAAAACATTAAAATATACACACATAACTTATGTTATGTGTGTATATTTTAATGTTTTAAATGTATATGTGTGTCGTAGATTTTACCTAAATAAACTTATTTATTATTATTATTAAAATTAGATGGCGTCTGCAGGAATTAGCACCATTAAGAAGATTATTATGAAAGTTTGAAAACGAACACCATGACGTCATAGAAAATTTAAAGAACTATCTAACATGAAACTAACGACCTTCGTGGTCCAGTGGTTGAGCGTTGTACTCACGATCCGGAGGTCCTTTTCCGAATGTAAGATGATCCGTGCTTCGGAAGGCACGTTAGGCCATTGGTCCCGGTTAATAGGTACTTGTGATGTAAGTAAGTAGTCGTTACATGAGCCATGTCAGCGTCCTTGGAGATTGGTACTCCATCTCACAACCTAGATGATAGAAGAACGTGAAAGTTAGTTCATTTTAAACGTAAAAAAAATACTGTACAATAGATTACAATCAGTACAAAACTCTTTATAGCACACCAAAAAAAAAAACATTAAATAAACAATTACAGACAACGAATTGGTACATACGGCGGGCTTATTGCTAACATAGTAATTTTTTATAGACTTCATAATTTATTTTTGATCTAAGAAACTACCCAATTTAGCATGTAAAACTAATTACGCTAATTCTCTTAATTAGCCTTATTTATCCTGTTTTTGCTCTTAAATCCGTCGAATGGTGTCTATTCTAGCAAAAATCTTGTATAATTAATAGTTAAACTTTCATGTGACCTTTAAAGCGAGCCTGTTTACCCAAATTGTTATTGCCAAATGTCGTTTATAATAAATAAAATTAATTATAATACGTGTTCATCACTAGGGTAAAGTGTTCTTAGAGTGTACGGTTAGCAAACTTAATGAAATCTCCAATAGTTACGACCATCTCTAACCCTCACTATATTCATTAGAAGCATAAACTATTCAAACTTAATTAAAGAAATGAAACAAAAGCAAAATTGTATGTATATCTATCTTATTGCGCCTGAGTACTCTTATGGACAGCCTATAGTATGGTCGCATTACCCTAACAAAACGTCAGTATAATAATTTTTAATAGCAACTAAGCAAAGGCAAAGGCGTGTAGTAGGGTGGTCCTTATTTTTCAAAGTAAAATATATCAATGGGGCACCCTCTAATTATGTTCTCTATGATTAAATATGAACACAGTAATTATATTTGATTTTTTAAATAATATTTAGGGGTCGCGACCGACATTTTAAAATTGTAAAAATTACTAAATCAGACTAATGTTTAAGAAAAAAATCATGAATGAATTTATAACAGAATATGAGTTTTATTTATGTATATAACACGTTAATAAGCTGTCTTGTTCTTAATTTGACCTTCCTCGCCCCCCTCGTGCCTCACATGCTCATAGGCACGCCACGCAAATCGCTCAAGTTAGTTCCGTTCCGTGTGAGAGAAGCACTAGGTCCTTCAAGTGGGCCTGATATTTTAATTTTTAACACGTTGACAGTCCAGTGATCCATATAGGGTCATGACGAACTGGCTCCATACGTCCGTGACCCATACATGGTCACTAAGAAACGACCAGGTACGCACTAAAGGCTGGAGCTCCACTTGGATCCCGGGTAATGTAGCAAAGGTTAAGTAATATGCGGGACTTACAAGGAAATTTAAACATTTTTTATGGGGACTGTCAACGTGTTAAACGATTTAAAAACTACTGGAGCAAAATCGACCAAACCAACTACAAAACATTAACATCTGATCCCCATTCCATGACATTTGTTTTCCCAAAATCAACTTAGCCAATATCAACCTCGAGATGATTATTAAAGAGCTTCTCAACCTCACTATTATTTACCTAGGAGGAGTACCTGAACCTGACAGACGAAACTATGCATTGTTTAGAATGCCAGCAGGACTGCATAGGGCTCGTTGGATGGGAAAAGCAATTTATTGCTTAAAAATATTATTATTTAGGCACCAATTCAAAATTACCAAATAGAAGAAAAAGGAATTAAATATACCTGCATATTTTCAGTAATGATTTATGTTAAATACTAGTATCAAGGTTCTATTGCTTCGTCAGCGCCCAAAAATGACTTGCAGCTATTAAAAGACCTTATTATGTTCGAGAATATAAATCCTGCACTAGCCAAAGTTTCATTAAAAAAAATAATGGGCCATTTGTGGTACTTATCAGAGGAGCTCATATGATTAGCATTTTTGATGATGAAATTACCACAGATACCAAACAAAAAATGGTTCAAGCGTTAAATAACGAAGTTCTCACTTCTCTCCGAAGCGAATAAGTCTGGATGCCATAGATATTGTAAGAAAAAATATCGAAGACTGTGTCTAGTAATTCACTTCGTTTCTGTAAAATACTCGGAATATCATCCTGTAAGATACTCGGAATATCATCCATTTTTTAGAAAAAGGAGTTGCTAACTGGCTTTTTGATGAAGAGTACAAAGTTGGAAGAGACATAGTGCGGTCAATGAAGTTAGTCAATGATATTGCAGAACGTGGTCTTGCTTTAATGGAAGCATTTAATAAGTTGATTACCATTAATGAGCAACAAAAGCAGTAACTATCTTCTTTTGATTTTCAAATAATTTAGAAAACATATCCGATAGTAAAAAATCAACCCTAGTTAGTCTCTCTCTCTTTATTTAAGAGCTGCGCTCTTGTCGCGGTGGAGTAATCGCCTTCATTACTCCATAGATAGGGCGTGTAGAACGGTGGTTGCCCCAATTAGCCTTCCGTTCCGCAGTACACCGACCAATTTCTCAATCGGTGATGTTCTAGCTAGAGCCCTACCAGAATCCATTTCCTCGGCCTCCAACCAGTACTGATACCGCTGCTGCCCGGCATCAGGGGTGCGCTTTTGAAGTAGCGGCGCCTACTCGCTACGTCACAAGATCGGCATAGAACCTAAGTAGCATTTTATAGGTTAGCCCGTCCCAGTGAGCTACCCACTACGTTCTGCTAATCCTGTCCTAGTTAGTAGTTAATAGTTAAGTAATCCTAGTTCGTAGTTAAGTATTTTTTTAATTTTTTAAATGAATGTGTGTTAATTTCAAAAAAAATTTTTTTTTTCATTTTCAAAGTCCTGTCGCAACCCCTAAAAATAAAAAATAAATTCTAAAAAAATGTCGTGTTTCTTTCTAAGCCTATAATATCACTTTGCGAGGGTGCCCCAACGACATTTCAAAAATTTTTTTTTTCTGAACAAATAAGGACCACCCTAGCGTGTAGGCATTCAGCCTACTTTAGGAGACGTTTATTTAAAAATTGTAAAATATAACTACTACATGAAAGGCAAGAATATATTTTTTTAATATATTAATCTGTCATATAAAAATATAAAAAATAAACCTTCGAAAATAACTTACCGATTTTTTTCTGTTTTGCTTTTTATTTTTATTATTATTTGACATATTGTATATTATATATATATTTTTTAAAAGTACACAATTATTTTGAACCCCAACAACGACGTCGTACAGTCTAAAACCCATTCGAAAACAATCACGTGCGCGAAAAATAGATTTACGTCACGATGTATCATAGTTTTAGTGAGTTAACAAAACATACGACAGTTTTTGTAAGAGCCGGTAGTTCGGATTACTTGTAGAGTTTGAAGGATTACGCTGCGGGGAGTGATTTTTCTAAAAGTTTTTTTTTTGCCAGTTTTCGCACGGGATTATAAAACTTACTGTTGCTTGAGGGACGAAACAGTCAAACAGAAAGTTTAGGTCTTCTATCATGTGGGTTGTGAGGTGGATAATTAACCTCATCAACCCTGGTGTCAGGGTTATTACTCAGCCTCCAGTGGCAGCTGACAACTAGGTGCTTACATCAGCAAGTAGCAACCGGGAACAACGGCTTATCGTGCCTTCCGGAGCACGGATCATCTTACTTTTGGTATAATCGGGTGAACAACCTGCAATGTCCTACCCAAACCAGACCTCAGTATATTTTTTGTGATATGTCTCCACCGGGATTCGAACCCGGGACTTCCCGAACGTAAGACCAACGCTCAACCACTGGACCACAGACGCCGTTATTACTTACTACTATTTATTTATTAATAAAGGTATACAGCATTACAGTCTAATTTAATGCGTTGTATAACGAAAAAACTGAAATATATATATTTTATTATATTATTATTTTATTTTTATTATATTTTATTATTCACTTTATTTCTCTTTTGTTTTGTATTTTGTTTTTTACTGTTTGTGCAATAAAGTATGTGTTATGTCATATATTAAATAATATACAAAATAAGCAATTAATTAAAAAACAACATCAAAACCAGCAACTTTTGAATCTACACCATAACAAAATCATGTTTTGTTTGTTTTTGGCAAAACAACGCTGTGAGCCCAAAAAGTCGGTGTCAATTTTTATGCAAATAAAAATATTTCCATTTTTATTGGTAATGTTTGAAACTCCAGTTTTTATTTTTAAAAACAATTTTAGGGCATGTACACTGAATTTGATGGCAATGTAATGTTGACCGAAAAACGTAAATTGAACTGCACAGGTTTCCATTTTCGCAAAACAAAACTGTCGAGTTAGAAAATAAAAAAATAAAATAGTGTTTATTGTGATCCACAGGTTTACATAACACAATTATAAAATAAAGATTTCCATCACAAAACGTAACAAGCTCGGGATATGCCGAGATGAAATATCTCGACGCTTTATGTGACAAATTATATTTAAATGCTATAAATAAATATTCTCGACGCTGGTTTTCAGCCTGAAATAAGATATTCGTATCATAAGATCACGTTTATATCCGAAAGAGGTAGTCCACGGATAGTCAGAGGTACATCCAATGCAAGATGGAGTTGAAGAGATGTGTTGCAAAAAACCCTGTTTATTTTTTAAATAACAAACTACACAAATCTAAGATATTGCATCTGAAACTCATTAAAGTCTAATAAGAGTGCAACAAGCAGAAACGGCTTATCTAAAAAACACATAAATTTTCGCCCCGCAGATGTCTCGTAACCCCAAAAAAACAGTTTTTCATTACGCCAGGGACAGTCACACCAAAGCGCAAGTTAATCGCAATACACTGTCAGTGTAAAACGAACTGGTGTAACTCAATTATTTCAGTTTTGAGGAGGAATTATATGAAACAGTTTTTGTGTACCCACATTTTTAAATTATTAGCTGTATTATATTTAGTTTATTTTAAATAGGTATAAGTTTATATGTAGGTAGATATGTTTTCTTTTCTGGATGGAATATAAATTAATTGTGAATATTTGAGTTACCTATTTATAATTGCAGCTGTCAAGGCTAACTAATATATATATTTATTTATTAAATCTTACAACTATCATTAAAGGTATGTGCCTCACACGACAGTGAAGCTATCTTAAATACTAAAAATTATTACAATAACAAATTTATTACATAATATCATTGATAACAAATCACAAACATGATGGCTTTTGCGAATTCACTCAGAGAGCAGCAGGATAAGTCTATTGTCTCTGCTACAGTGTTAAGATATAATTTATAAAGCAATGAAATTAAGACTATTGTAGCTATTATAAAAACGTTCCATTCGATTCACATGCCCCAACCACCACAAGCTTCTGCGCTTTAGCAGAGCCGTGAGGCTACGATTCAAAATTGCGCTAAGAAAGAGAGACGAGAGAAGAGAGGCGAGCACATTAGGTGGTTGAAACCAAAAGAGCTCATGTTGCTGATCGGAATGTGGAGAAAGCTTATGCTCGATAAGCGTTATGCTCACTAACACCTGGTACCATACTCTGACGAGTAGAAGAATGAATCGACACCAAGCCGACAACATTCCAGCTGCCGTGAGCTTCTCCTGCAGGATGTGCGATAGACTTAGATGAAAGAACAATACCCAGTGACAATGATAGTCATAAATCGTTTGAAACAAACGTATGAGGCCTGTTATAAAAATTATAAAAAAGTACAACACTTAAAGACATCCTAAAGATACTTCATCATTATCAGCCGTACGACGCCCACTGCTGGTCATAGGCCTCCCCCAAGGATCTCCACGACGATCGGTCCTGCGCTTCCCGCATCCAGCGGCTTCCCGCGATCTTCACAAGATCATCGATCCACCTTGAAAAGATACTTACTAATATACTAATTCATTCACTCACATCTCTAATCAATTTACACCTAGAAAGGTATTAACTAAATATGCTTAAAGTAATATGAAAAAAAGAACACAGGGAAAAAGAAACCAAACGTTTTCCCAAATTGCATTTAACTACTTGAATAAAAGAACACATTTAACGTTAAATTCCTCCTATTGTTTCAACCTCCGCGACACAATGAAAACAATAACTCTCTATTCATTACCTCTTTAGTCCAAAATGCGAACGTTGTTTGAGTTGTGGTCCTTTGTCGCCGAGTCGTTTTCCAAAAGAATTCCCTCTCGTAAGAAAGCGTCTCGCCAGAAGCGGGAAGATAAAAGAAATTTATTGCCCAGATTAAAGCATACTGCCCCGATTGTTTGGAACGGTGTCAATCTGACTTGGGGAATGTCGGGAATGTCGCCCGCCTTAGATTTTGTTTTCTTTGAGTTATGTCGTTTTTCTTCAGGGTTAGAATAGAATAAAATTTAAAGGTTTTAGTACAGATACCAAATTCAAAGGTTTCCATGATCCTGTTATGTAGGGGGGGGGGGGGGGCAGTGGAGCAGCGTGGTGGAGTATGCTCCATGCCCCCCCAGTTGGAAGAAAATTTGACTCTCATTACGAGGTCGCAGGTTCAAATCCCAGAACGACCCTATACCGATGATTTTAGAGAAAACCCACATTCCCAAGAAACCTAACCTGTACTGGGCTAGTTTTTCTCGCGGGTTTGAAGGTCAGACAGGCAGTCGCTTCTGTAAAAACTGGACCTGTCAAATCTCACTGAAATCATTTTGTGATCTCTAGTTTGGTCAGGACATTACAGGCTGATCAGCCTTCAGATAATCAGAAAGTAAGATGATCCTTGCTTCGGAAGGAACGTTAACGTGGTCCCGGTTACTACTTACTGATGTAAGTAAGTAGTCGTGTCAGGGGCCTTTGGCGGCTCAATAATAACCCTGACACCAGGGTTGATGAGGTTGGTAATCCTATGCGACAGAAGAATATTATAAAATACATCGTACTACTGATTTTATAAACCCGAGATCACGACTCCAAAATCATTTAAAAAATCCATCAGGCAAATAATTCCAAATCCATTTTGAAAAAGTAACAAAAGGCATTAGCTCTGTATGGGGCTTGTAAAAAAATAAAAATCCGTCTTTTCATCCATTGAGGGCGCCATTTGTCTTCAGACGCGGGACAGGTATTACAAACACAATAGGTAATTACTTTTCACAGATAAAGCACTGAAAGGTTTTCGGAAAATGTTTTGTAATTTGAATAATTCTGCGTTTTTTAATGTTCTCGACGTTTTAGAATAATTTACGAATATTAAATATAAATAACATCTTTTTAGTTGACTATTTGTGCCTCCAATGACAGACTTCCTAGGCCACGTTCCCCAAAAGCAATATAGATGGCGTTGTACAGCTTTAACGTGATACATACATACATACATAAACTCACGCCTATTTCCCACCGGGGTAAGCAGAGACTATAGAATTCCATTTGCTTCGATCCTGACACACTTCTCTTGCTTCCTCCACATTCATCAATCGCTTCATACACGCACGCCGGTTCAGAGTAGATCGTATTGAACCTTTTCTAAGGACATCTCCAATTTGATCATCGTAAGTCCTTCTCGGTCTTCCTCAGCCAGCCCTACCATCAACTTTCGCTTTATATACCGCTTTTGCAATTCTATTATCCTTCATCCGCTCAACGTGTCCAAACCAACCTAACATTCCCTTCTCAATCCTAGTCACTATATCGTCTTATCGCTTTAACGTGATAATTACCAATTTTCTCATTACTCGGGTACCCAAATCCCCTGGTAGTTGCGGCTTCCGATTACATTCCGCTTAGGGACGGTACTGAAAAGTATCGGCGTCTGAAGGACGTAATATACGATCCCGGCGACCTGATTACTCTAGGCATAGCAGCAGCCAATCAGCTCCGACACCAAACAGGACACCGATACCGACCCCACCTGCGCGGTCGACGATTTCCCTCATTCAGCGCTTATCGCTATCGACCCACTAGGGTCGATTAATTCTTTCAAATATTTTTCCTCTCATACGACGCCCTGAGCCGAGGTTCGCGCCTAACGGGGCACCCTCAGGCCTGTTGTCTTAAACGTTGTACCGGGTGAGATCCTTCAGCGCTCCCCATTTGTCCGGCCAAGTAATTAATGCCATCTGCGGCAAATCTACAATAAGTCACGTCAAAAAAGAAAATCATTACTCGGGTCCCAGTATAATCCCGGTGGAGACATATCACAAAAATCACTTTGTGATCCCTAGTTTGGTTAGGACATTACAGGCTGATCACCTGATTGTCAGAAAATAAGTAGATCCGTGCGTCCGAAGACACGTTAAGCCGTTGATCCCGGTTACTACTTACTGATGTAAGTAAGTAGTCATTACATGAGCCACGTCAGGGGCCTTTGGCGGCTCAATAATAACCCTGACACCAGGTTTGAAGAGGCTGGTATTCCACCTCACAACCTACACGATAAGAAGAAGATTATTCGGGTACATAATTATTCGAAAATACAGCGTAATGGCAGAAGCATATAATATAAAAATTATTGTTGCTTGATATTTGGATTAGATATGTATTTAATTATGTTGCTGCCTAAGACACCAGATCCAGCAATTGTGCAAAAGAGGATTGGCTTCCAGTAAGGAGTGGTGAGATTGATGAATCCATATGCTCCACACCCGTCTGATGAAATGAAGGAACAGACCTGCTTATGGTCCTCGGACCGATTGCAAGTGGTGATAAAATAAGAAGAAAAAAAATGTTGCTGCTCATATTGCTTCTCTTTATTTTGATCAGAACAATAATAGGTGGAAGATGTAATTGTAACTGGGTGTAATAAGAAGGTTCAACATTTATACCCAAAAACACAAAAATAAAAGTTGCATAATAATATGCAATGCAATAAATATTTGAATTTGAATTTTAATATGTCTGTTATATCCATGAAATTAAAAGGTTAAACGAAGGCAACTCTGAACAGCGCCATCTGTATGTTTTTGTCTGGAAAGTCCCACATTAAGGAAGTCAAGTTAATTATACGATTAACCTGATCAGTGTTCAGTTCATAAGGACAGATTAGAATCAATTTTATCTAAGCTAGTGTGAAATATTTGTCCGTCTGTCAGTCCTCAATTGTACAGTCAGTAACATAGTTTAATGTACGAAATAAAAAACTTTGAAGAACAATAAATTATTTAAAATAAATTAAAAATTAAACATACCATAAAAAGGCAATACACGTTACTTGACTTTAATAAAAAAAAACTTATTTTTATATTTTGTTATTTTTTCTTGTTACCTAAAGTGGTTGGGAGAGATGCATAATTTGTATAAAGTAGTTTGTAAGTTACACTGTTACTAACAAAAATGGGCACTATTAGTCTGAAATAAAAGATGTTTAATTTTATTTTTTATTTATTATTATAATTGATATACCTATATATACCCATTTTTCGTCATCTATGTTTTACAAGGGGCGAGCCTATGCCAGTAAGCAGGCACAAATCCTGGAAACTACGTGCTATCAACTGCCTTAGATAATGTATCTAGGATTCAAACATGAATCAAACCCTTATAGTCAAATTCAGTTGTTTAGAATTCAAACCGGAATTCTTAAGTAAATGTAATTATTCATACGAAATAAATTTTGTATAGGATGACAATTTAAAGGAAACCTACTAAGGTTTTTTTTTATTTGAAAGCCTACCTACCCAAATAGGGACAACTACTGTTTCCATACCTAATAATTTCTACATTTATACGAAATTCCGAAGTAAAAATCAATAAAATCCCTAAAATATTTTGTTTGACGTTCATTCAAATTGAACAAAAATGTTCATCAAACTAATTGTTTGAATTTTTTACAGTTTATACGCGGCTAACGTTACTTCACAGATTAACATCTGTCATGGTTAACATAGCATCGATAGAGATAATTATCAAATACAGCTTTATGTAATATAGTAGCATGGAAATGACGGAGTCATTTAGATGACTTCGTGTGACAAGATCATCTTATAGATATAATATAACTGCCTATATACGTCCCACTGCTGGGTACAGGCCTCCCCTCAATCAACCGGAGGGGGTATGGAGCATACTCCACCACGTTGCTCCAATGCGGGTTGGTGGAGGTGTTTTTACGGCTAATAGCCGGGACCAACAGCTTAACGTGCCCTCCGAAGCACGGAATCATCTTATTTTTTCAGACAATCAGGTGATTCAAGCCTGAAAAGTCCTTACCAAACAAAGGACAGTCTCACAAAGTGATTTCGACCATGTCCCCATCGGGAATCGAACCCAGACCTCCAGATCGTGAGCCTGACGCTCTAACCACTAGACCACGGAGGCTGCTGGCTTCTGAATACAAAAGTCAACCTATCTGTATCTCCTGCGGCCACACGGCAACTATTTTCGATCAAAACATAACTTTGCCCCAACTTAAAGCTATAAATCTGCCGCATCCATCCCTTGTTTATTTCTATGTTAATTTGCTCTTTGTTATCACAACCGACCATAGTTTTGCAACTAAAATACTAGCAACATAGTCCTTTTTGTTTAACAAATATAGTCGGTTTTAGTCGGTGTTACAGTTTGAGGAAGTTTGTAAAAGTGATGTTTAGTTCGGCTGTTTTTGGGACATGTAAAACGTTAGTTGGACACTTGGTAAAGGGGAAAGGTACATATCAGACACGTATGTTTATTCTTGGATTTCACGAAAATAACCCCTCTTCGACCGAACAGAAACCGACTAAAACAAAACAAAATGAAAATAAAACTTCAAACTACTCCTCGAATGGAACCTATTCATCACTTATTTAAGATCCACGCGCCACGCTCTTGTCTGTATAGCATTCTCCATGTTACTTTTTAGGGAGAAATAGGGCAGAAGCCCTCTTGTCTTCCGCCCCGCAGTAGGTACTCTTACTGACGCGATGGCACCCAAGTAGTCTATTTCAAAGCCGTACTAGGACTCCTGTCTTCCGCTTCTGAATATTAATGTGGCGGACCCAGCTAGTTGGCCACCTAGTTCCGCTCACATGCAACAGATGGCGCCACATTCAATAATGCGATCTTCAAGCAGTCGTGAAACGCGATATCGAAATTTACACAGCAAGACGCATACAACTTCCAACACAACACTGTTGGATCGTCGATTCCTAGTCACACTACCAACTTGTGGCTAGCGGGAAACTATGCTCAGTTCGGTACCCCGAAAACATCCTTTGGCGGCAGCACACTCCCGCCGCCAAAATTACTGACAGTTACTGCTGCCCTCTGTCAGGTTTCAGGTTACAGTCCCTGTGACTCGCCTGTATTGACTTACCTTATATAAATGTAACTACATTACAAACAGCATATACACATCCCACTGCTAACAGACCTCATCTCAATCAATCGTAAAAACAGAACACATTCTTGAACAGAACAGCCTATTTTAAAAATAATCGCGCATAGCCAAAGTCGACCCGGGCGAAGTAAGCTAGTGTAGATTTTTATTTATTTATTTATTGAAGATATTATAATAACTCGGACTTAGAATTCTAATGCCAAATGTGTTTTTTATAAATAAAAAAGTATATACATACTTAAAAATATATACATATATAAATAAATAAACACAAGTGTAAATTATATATTAATACTGTTCTATAATAATATACATTTATATATTACGCATTGTGTGATAGATAATGCTTTAAAGAACCTTTAATTATCAAAAGTATAAACTTCAAAGATATTTCAGCAACAAACACGGAGAAAATGATGGCTGCGAGCAGCCAATCTTTTCTTTGGAAGGAAAAGAGCATTTTCTAATAAAAAGAACAATTTTCCGATTTTTTAACATCCCTTTTTAAGGAGAAGAGTTTTATAAAGAAGTTATTATACGTCCTGCTAGGCACAGTCCCTTCGATCAACCAGGGGTTGGGGCGTACTCCACCATGTTGCTCCACGGGAGCGGGTTGGTGGAGTATTTTCTGGCTAAAAACAACAGCTTAATGTGCTTTCAAAAGCACAATTGGGTGATTCACCCCGCGATAATAAAATAATGGACAGTCGGCCAGGCAAATACTAAGTATCTTTATTTTGTCGTATACTAATAATAAAATAAAAATATTTAAAAAAGTAAACTTTATTTTAAGACATCAGCTTTGACTATTTCGTCAATATTATTAAGGACTTTATTTTATTTTATTAAACGCGCGGTAACGCGGCCAGTATAATGGGCACCTTTGAACCAGATACGAGAGGGGGCGGTATTTTAGACTGACCAGTGTTTGTGTAAGAATTTGAAATGTTTTATTATTCGTAATTTTAAGTGACAAATTGTATCTCTTATGCTATAAATCTATTTATTTATTTTATTACAAACATTGATAAGCTAAATTATTGCAATATGAATCATAGTCGTAGCCTTAAATAATCAGGCAAAATTCCCTTAAGAATATTTCAACATCAAATAGCAGAGAACATTTTTAATTAAATTTTTGTCTTGATTGACGTTTAATCTTGTATGGTAGGCAGGGAAAACAGATATTAAACATAAATTAAAATCGTTGTGGGTGTTGTTCACAGTGTATATAACCAGTGATAATTTTCCTTAAAATACTATGACTCGAATACTATTGTATTCGAGTAATTATTATAATTATACTTCTATGTAGCCTTAAAAAAAAAGGAAAAGGTTTAATACGATCTACTCTGAACCGGCGTGCGTGTATGAAGCGATTGATGAATGTGGAGGAAGCAAGAGAAGTTGTGTCAGGATCAAAGCAAATGGAATTCTATTGTCTCTGCTTACCCCGGTGGGAAATAGGCGTGAGTTTATGTATGTATGTAGCCTTTCGACTTCTTTCAAAATTATAGCTTCGAAACCAGCATCGACAAAAACCTGCGTACGGTCACGAACATTAATATGTATACACTTTGGTACCATGTCACATTAACTTTATTGACAAATTAAACCGTAAGTCTTATTAAATGTTAAATAGGATAGTGCGACAGGGTTCTAAAGTGGGTACATGATATTGCTCATGACTGCACAGACAAATAATAAGGAATAATACTACGTATAGGTAACTCTTCGCCCCGTACCAATTCGTATCGGACGCCGAGTTAGAAGTACCTCACCCCTCTGGGTTTTACTTTAGTGTAAATGGCTGTATGGATTAAGGGGTGCACGCGCGAACTTTTTGTCTCACTCGCACTTACAAGGTAAGCCGGAATATAATTTTATTAGTTTTATCTTATTTAACACTTTCAAGGACAGAACGTCTACGGACGTTCCGATTCCAAGGTGTCATACTACCTACTACGAACCATCAATGACCCTTGGTCTCTGTCCGTGAAAGGGTTAAGGAATTGCGTTTTTTAAATTATATGGGCTCATCACTTGTCACCGCAAATGTTTGATCTTGATTATTATATTGTAACCCATCTTAGAAGGTTTAAAAAGAATATTTGCTTTTTTTGTAAAGAAATTATATCATACATACATACTGTGATACCTATTTTTTTCTCTTTAATCAACTCAGTCGCTGGTTGGCTAATAAAATCAATGTTTTATTGGCATCAGTCGTAAGTCGTAAACACGAGTTGGAGGGAGATAGTTGCCTATCAATTGAATGTTTTATATCCGGTCAGATTAAACTGGGTTGATGGAGAATTCAGATCACTGTATGTGATGGATTAATGAAGTGTGGAGACTCTAGGGCGGTTGGCCAAGTTGAAAACAATTATTATTGCAGTCAACAATAACAGTGATAAAAATATAATATATATAAATTTTATAACGTCACCTTAAGTCGCCTTATGTCACCTTATGTCACCTTACGTCACCTTATGACACCTTATGTCACCTTACGTCACCAATTGTTTGCAACTTTGCTAAGGCCCATGATGTGTTTTCATTTCCTTCCTAAACTGATGAACTTTCTGGGGGGTCGCTTCTGTAAAAAATCGGACCTGTCAAATATTCAGGTTAGGTAAGCGGACCCCGTGAGAAAACGGGATAATGCTACGGAGATGATTATGATTAAAATTCATACCTAAATAAGTTAAATAGAAAAATTAACACGTTTTTTGTCACCTTTAGATTTGTCTTTATTTAGTACTCAGAAATTCATGTCATTTTATCTTTGACCTAAGAAAGTACTTCATTGTTATGGTGATAGACTGATTCCTAGTAACAATAAGGATCTTCATAATCTAACTTTAGATTTCGTATCAACATTGGCTGTTGTCTTTGTCTACTTGTGGCTGACTACCCTATTAAGGATTACAAACATGAGTTCGTGTATGAATTTAAAAATAGAAAATGCACAACTATTTTCCTCGAAATTTTCCAAATTCTGACATAACATTTGCAAGTCCTCATATAAAGCTATTGTAAGTAAGTAAGTAAGTAAGTATTTATTTTCCAAAAATAACACAAACAAAAAGTTACAATAGCAGTTGATCGTACAGAGTTTTGATACAAATAGTGATTCTCTGTCCCCCAAACTAGGAAAACCTGTATTTTGGGGGGTCAGCGAGTCCGGAAAGTTTTAGTGCTAAGGTACAGACCAAGGCTTATTATAATAATTATAAAATATAGCAGCATACGGAGTAAGAAACGGTAATATGTTTAGTCTGTGTTATTACTGCATAGTGTGTGTGTGTGTGTGTGTGTGCGTGCGTGTGTGCGTGTGTTCGTGTGTGCGTCTGTGCGTCTGTGTGTGTGTGTGTGTGTGTGTGTGTGTGTGTGTGTGTGTGTGTGTGTGTGTCTGTGTGTCTCTGTGTGTGTGTGTGTGTTGTATTACTAAAGGCCCAGCTATAAAAGTTTAATATACAAAGTTGTAGAACCAAGATTACTAGCCTGCGGCTTTCGGAGTCCCTTGAGTTCTTTTACAACACCATACCCTAGATATGGTTAGTACTTGAATATTTTGAGAATTTTGGAACTATCTCATATATGTGGGAGGGAGCGGAGAAAAACAGTCAAGCCCAATTCCCACTGTTTATTTTTTTAAAGTTTTACAACCAAATGCACACACAATATTATTTTTGAGTAATTCTTCACAAAACATTTCCAGTACCACGCGCACACACTTTCGCCATCTTTTCTAATCCCCCGTCCCTTTCACTCCTTACCTCTCACACTTCCGCTACATTCAGAGCCTTCCGTCTTCGCTCGTATCTTCCGTCCTTCTCGTACACCTGTACCTCGCATATCCTGTTTCTCTGTCTTTCAATTCCGTCTCATTCCTTCTCCTTTATCTTACCATCACCTTACTCTCTTACACCTCAAACACCTACACACACTCATACCCCACATATATATTACGTATGTAAATAGGCGGATAAAATATTATAAATGTGAGAGTAACTCTGTCTTAGGCTAGATAACTGGGTGAAATATTTTTAAACACTAATTCTTGTGACGCTGTCTGTCAATCGGTTACATTTCCACACCTAAACCGCTGAACCAATTTGAATGAAATTTGGTACGGAGTTTACTCGTAAGACCTTAGAAAAAAACAGTTTTTATCTCAGAAATCATCCCTAAAGCTACGTAGGTAATAACCGGGACCAACGGCCTAACGTGCCTTCCGAAGCACGGATCTTTTTACTTTTTGGACAATCAGGTGATCAGCCTGTAATGTCCTAACCAAACTAGGGATCACAAAGTGATTTTTGTGATTTGTCCCCACCGGGATTCGAACCCGGGACCTCCGGATCGTGAGCACAACGGTCAACCACTGGACCACGGAGGCCGTGGTTCCCTGGATTGCTAGATACAGAATGATACCTCCAAAGATACTAGCACAAAATCTTCGCTTCATTCTCTCTCATCAAAATATTGTTTACCAATACCAGAAGATTGAATTTCACACTTAATTTGCGTTTAGTTGTGTATAGCTCAGAATATCTAATTACTGCTGTGAATTTAATAAAGATTATGGTCTGATAATGTTACTAATTATAAGTTACACCGGTGGAATCGTCGGTGGATCGCTTTAAGCGATAAGGCCGCCATTTGCCATGTACTTAGTTAAGAGACTTTTTGTAATTATTTATTTTCATTTTGGAGCAATAAAGTGTATTTTTATTGTATTGTATTGTATGGAGTAAGATATAAGACAGAGAAAGATATATAAGAATAAAAGAAGGGAGGAGAAAAATGAACATCACGTCATTGTCCAGCTCTAAGTCTTCTTCTCATCGTGTGGGTTGTGACGTGGAATACCAGCCTCATCAACCCTAGTGTCAGGGTTATTATTGAGCCGCCAAAGGCCCCTGACATGGCTCACGTAACGATTACTCACTTACATCAGTAAGTAATAACCGGGACCAAAGGCTTAACGTACCTTCCGAAGCATGGATCATCTTACTTTCGGACAATCAGGTGATCAGCCTGTAATGTCCTAGCCAAACTAGGGATGAGAAAGTGATTTTTGTTATAAGTCTCCACCGGGATTCGAACCCGGGGCCTCCGGATCGTGAGCTCAACGCTCAACCACTGGACCACCCAGGCCGTTACGTACATCCAGCAAATGAAAGATTTCTTTGAATTCTACAGACAAAACAGGATATAAAACCCTGAGCTCAAGTTTCGCGAACGTGAGTTAATAGGCGACAATGTAAATCGCATAATACCTTAATGATTACTTTAAATAAGTACTTAAAATTTTATTTATTTTCATGATAAACTGTGATTCTATCATTTATTGAGCGTAAGTTACTTATAAAGTTATTAATTATAGGATACTTAGTTATTTTTGCCAGACCTACGGGGTATAAAGTAGAACCCTTGCCCAGGGATACGGGTGAAGACCTCAATGGTTGCGGAGGCGGAGATTGGAGCCATCGGGTAAGTCGCTACTGTCAGGACTGTAACCTGGAACCTGACAGAGGGCGGCAGTAACTGACAGTACTATTCAGACGTGGAGAACAGGAGTCTTAGTACGGCTTTGAAATAGACTACTCTGAGAGCTATTCAGAGCCTTATTCTTCCTCTCATACGACACCCTGAGCCAAGGATCGCGCCCAAGTGAGCACCCTCAGGCCGGTTGCCTTAAATTTTGTACCAGACGAGAGCCCTCAACGCTCCCCATTTGTCCGGCCAAGTAATTAATGCCATCTGCGGCAAATCTACAATAAGTCACGTCAAAAAATAAAAAAGTCCCCTTATGCGTTAGCGTGTAATGTATATTACTACTGGAAGTTGGTATGTATTTTATATAAGTAAGCTATTTTTTGTTTTTTATTGTAGGTTTATAATTATGATGTTGCTCAGATGGCATTAACTACTTGGCCGGACAAATGGGGAGCGCTGAGAGCTCTCATCTGGTAAAAAGATCCTTGACGATACTTTCTTATAATGTAGTAAGTACCTACAATATATAAATATAATAAATACTTTACCTTATTTTCGTAAATATTCTTAATTATTTATATTATATTGCTAAAACCTAAAACGATTTAAGCTAATCTACCTTTACTCCCTTCGTAATTAGCTTTGGAATTCCTAAACTGCTTACCCAAACCTTATTAGCACCCAATACAGAGTGTTTTATATTCTCATTAAACGAAAATCTACTTAACAAAATGGTAATGTTAACATTCTTTCCGAAGAAAGGAAGAGGCATAAATCAGACGGTTTGGTGTTCATCGCATTGTGCTAAAAACCTCGTTTCTCGTACCATAATTAAGTAACAAAAGCTAAGTAATTATGCAAGGAACGAAACAATCTACTAGGCGAATACCAGGAGCTAGGGCGCTGGATGTGGCATTGGTAAATCGTACAATTGGGTCGTGTACTGTTGACGACAGGTCGACATGGCAATTGGGGCATGAGGTGAGCCGCGGAGGCGGGGTCGCCCCGCACACCCGCACAGTCCCCGCGGCGTCTTAGTCTTAGTGTCGCACGAGTCCGTATCGACCGCTTTTATCGATTATAATCTCGCTCCCATAATTTATTACTATTGTGTTTTAAAAATGGCTACGGTTGCATCTTCGTCGCGTGTTCAAGCAAAAAAAACCAATAATTCACTCTCAAGCTCGAGAACTAGCTAGAAAAGATTTTATTATAAAAGTCGGAGATACCAGTGACGAAGATTCTTTAAGTTTTTGTTGTCGATACGTTAGATGATTCAGATGAATAAATATTAACTTAAATGAAAACGTGGTATTATTTTATTCACATTTTGTTACATACATAATAAAAATATATCGATATTGAAAACGTCACGTCGACCTGTCGTCTACTATACGTGATTCAAGATAAATTATGTAAAACGGCCTCCGTAGTCCAGCGGTTGAGCTTTGGGCTCACAATCCGGAGGCATATCGAATCCCGGTGGGGACATATCACAAAAATCACTTTGTGATCCCTAGTTTGATTAGGACATTACAGGCTGATCACCTGATTGTCCGAAAGTAAGATATCCGTGCTTTGGAAGGCACGTTAAGCCGTTGGTCCCGGTTACAACTCACTGATGTTAGTTTGTAGTCGTTACACGAGCCATGTCAGGGGCCTTTGGCGACTCAGTAATAACTCTGACACCAGGTTTGATGTGAGTGGTATTCTACCTCACAACCCACACGATAAAACACATCCTATGTAACGTCTGCCCTTTAGTTTACGAAGAGCAAGTTTTTCATGTCTCTTCCAGTAAATATTTACGTCTTTCTTGCTATTTTGCTAGTGACATCGCTTGGCGCGGGTTAATTCCATTAAAAGATTAACAAACCGCAGGACCGTTCTCAGATCGAGTAGGGTGCTCGTACAATAAATTAGGAATAGCGGAGACAATAATCATACGCAAAATAGGGACACTCATCCCCGCGCAGATACGAGCATGATTACCTCACCCCTCACTGTCTGGCTACTTTATTCTAAGACTTAAGCAGTTAGCTCAGACTGACTGTTAGAGTTAGCACGCTCAGATTGTTTCTCTCACTCGCACGCACAGGGTAAGCAGAAAAAAAAATATCACGTGTTTTTTTCTAAAGGTGTATGCTGAAATACAAAAACCTCAGTTAGCTGGTTATTTTCATTGGCATGTAGTAAAAAACTGACACAGGAAAAAGTATAACGGCCTCTGTGGTCCAGTGGTTGAGCCTTGGACTCACGATCCGGAGGCCCCGGGTTCGAATCCCGGTGGGGACATATCACAAAACTCACTTTGTGATCCCTAGTTTAGTTAGGACATTACAGGCTGATCACCTGATTGTCCGAAAGTAAGATAATCCGTGCTTCGGAAGGCACGTTAAGCCGTTGGTCCCAGTTCCTATTTACTGATGTAAGTACGTAGTCGTTACATGATCCATGTCAGGGGCCTTTGGCGGCTCAATAATGACGCTGACACCATTGTTGATGGGGTTGGTATTCCACCTCATAACCCACGCGATAAGAAGATAAATTATGAAATTCTGATTTTCAAATAAAGACAGTTCTAAAACTAACGAAAACCATTTTCTTTTTTGTACTTATTTAACTTATTTAAGAATTTAAATCAAGAAAACCGTAATAATAAGTCCGACATTTTTTCACGTTTTTCCATGACAGACAAAAGGTGACAGGAAAAAAAGATGAAGATATATTTATAATTTTAGGCGATGAAAGGTTGAGTTGATCACGTTTCATCGCACTTCACTTCAGACTTCAGGTTAAGTAGGTACTTGTTTGACTGCCCACTATATCAGGAACCACAGGAGTTCGTATTTGTTATGTTACTTGCAACATGTCGCTCCTCTCAACACAGAGGACTAACATGGAATTAAAATACAACTGGCTTGATAAGTCGTTACCACAGCTACGGAACCTATTTCATCGCCACGGTTTTTGCTTATTACATTGAATGCCGAAATAGCGAATAAACGAGGCTTGCTACTAACAAAGAGATAAGATGAAGTAACAGATTTAGCTCCACTTAGTAACAACGTTGCAATACAAGCTTTAGACTGGAGTTAGTGACTAAATTATGTGGCTGGTGAAAATTTCGCATTTATTAATAGTAGGTAAGTGCCTTTTTATTGTGCACAGGGCATTAGTGACATCGTAACATAAAAAATATATTAAAAAATCAAAAATATTTGGCTTATAAAGTTAGCGTTTTTTGAACGTCAAAAACTAAATTAAATATTATGTAACTAGCTGTAAAACTACTACCACATCGGAATCTGTAACGCTGAGGGAAAGACGTGGCCAGAAAACCTCCCAGCACGTGATCAAGGCCCTAGTCCTACTGTTTCATGTTTTCCTTTCTTTTTTAAATCCAGTTTGTATTATATAATTTATAAAATTAAGTACAGTGGTATTCCAATTACAGTCGGTGGAAGGAAATATATATCGAGGGAGATGATTCAGACCGTGATTCTGAGTGATATCAAGTGGAATTATCACGTCGCGCTGAAAGAAGCTAGTGTGGGGGATCTCTAAGGGTGGTATTAATAAACGAATCTCAGCTGAGACTGCCCTCAAGATCATGCTCAAGTCTCTGTTTTTATATGAGAATTGTCACATTGACATGATCTTGAGGGCAATCTCGAAGCTGAGATTAGTTTTTTAATACCACCCTAAATGTTACGGGCAGGGACTCTGGTAGGTAACTGTAACTGGATAGGATAATGGCAACTCGCAGCCACTTTGATAAATGTTTCAAGATGGATGTTGAACTATTTATTTAAATAAATAAATAAATATGACGCCATGGGTCCCTCGTCATACTAGAAAAGTTTCCGCTAAAACGCGCGCAATTGCTGGCAATGATTTCAAAACGATAAGTCATTCCAGACACATATTGTATTTATTTTTGTTTTTTATAGTACTCACTCGTGCCTAGGAAAACCCACAAAGAGAAAAGATATTGTATTTTTTTCTTTACTGGCAGTCCAGCAGAAAAAGATTACCTAACAGCCCTTCTGAAATCAAAATCTTTTATACCCAAATCCTTTAATAATACAATTAATTTAGTCACAAGATTCTTACTTATATTAACACTCTGCGCAATAATTCGTTATTCTTTCCCCAGTGAAGCAACAAAGAAATATTAACACGTGCTGAGATAGGCAGATGTCCGAATCGATAGATAAGCGATCGCAACCATTTGTCCTTGCTAATAATACTGGGACATTGACAAATGGACCTACGAATTCGAGCAACGTGTCGGCAAGTCGAGCAATATTTTCTTTTCTCTATTAGGGTTCCTTGGCATTTCAATTCTTTCGATTTTTTTTTTGTTTATAAGCCTGTATACCTTCTCTCTTGTTGCCTGATTCCGTGTTTATTTTTTCTTTTCTCGTATGTTGGGTGAACCTTATCCTGGTGTCAGGGTTATTATTGAGCTGCCAGAGGCCCTTGACGTGGCCATTATAATGACTGCGTAGTCATAGTGTAAAATCAATTAAAATTTCTTAACGCAACGAAGAATCTTCAATTATTAGACACTACTGACTTTGATGACAAAAGCAAGTATTCTTAAAAAAACGACCTTAAAACGTAGTATCTAATTAACATTTTAAAGGTATTCATTTTGTATATTATAATTTCATATAAAAATAAATTGTTTACGAATTTAAACATATGGAACCCTTCGTTAATAGAGCCGCAACGGTCAAGGCAATTTTGTACTCAGGTCGGGATTAAGTTTCCTTTTCATTTTCATTTATTCTTTTAACATTATTAGTCAAGTATAATGCTTTTTTATTCTTTGTTGTCCTACAGCATATTCATATATCATTGCCTTATAGTGAAAATCACGTCAACGCCTTATGGAAAAATCACATTAAGATGTGCGTGGCTATTGCTAGGTTTTGTTAAGAAAAATCACATTTCTCAGATGTGATTTCAAAAACCCCTACCAAACAGCGTCAGTATTAGCAGAACGTAGTAGGTAGCTCACTATGACGGGCTAACCTATATAATACTTAGGTTCTATGACGATCTTGTGACGTAGCAAGTAGGTGCCGCTACTTCAAAAGCACACCCCTAATGCCGGCCAGCAGTTGTATCAGTTCTGGTTGGAGGCCGAGGAAATGGATTCTGCTAGGGCTCTAGCTAGAACATCACCGATTCAGAAATTGGTCGGTGTACTGCGGAACGGAAGGCGATTGGGGCAACCACCGTTCTACACGCCCTATCTATGGAGTAATAAAGACGATTACTCCACCGACAAGAGCGCAGCTCTTAAATAAAGAGAGAGAGAGAGATTTTAAAAAGGCGCTAACAAGGTTTCAGTTTGAGGAGACAATAGTAACAAACTCGTCCGGATTTGTTCGTGCATCACATAAAAACAACTTATCGAATTCAAATTAAGTTTTGCAGTTTAAGACTTTAGTAACGTGATAAACATCTCAAATAAAATCTATCTGTTTCGTTTATGGTTTTGCGCAGAGTCAAATAAAACGCCAGATCCAAAACATTATTACCCAATGTTCCATATTCGTTCAAGGAAAAATCTGATCATTATTATATTCAGAAATAATCTGATAATCTTATTACTTTCGATAGCTATCGTAACTCTGGATCTTTATATAACTTTCATGTGACAAAATTATCCTATTCACCATTTTACCTGTTTTTAGGATATTGTGTAGATATGAGATCAGAATGGTTATTGTCTGGACGATAAAGTTAATGTTGCAGACAAATTTCTCAAAAAACTCAGTGAAGTACTTTTTGTGGTTATGGAAAAAGTACCATAGATCAACACGGGCTTCCGCGGACCGTAAGTACCCATAACCACAAAATGTCTAAGATATTTCAATGCAATGTGTGTGACGCGAAATCTCTAAAATGCGTTCCTGAATTTACTGCTAAAACATAATTTATTTTCACCAGACTAGAACATTTTGATTTTCTTTTATACCCTCTCAAATCTAAAAGATTCATTTTTCCCCTTCACTTAGCAATTGCATTAGTGTAAGAACCTTTCAAATATATTTTCTCCGAAGTTTATGGTTTTTTAGACCTTTTGTAAATTGATATTTATAACAAATAAGTAGAACCAATTTTCTTAAAGGGTTGCTTCTATGCTTCTTCTTCTATCGTGTGGGCTGTAGAATTACCAACATTATTAACCCTGATGCCAGGGTTATTATTGAGCCGCCAAAGGCCCCTGATATGGCTCATGTAACGACTACTTACTTACATCAGTAAGTAGTAACTGGGACCAACGGCTTAACGTGCCTTCCGAAGCACGGATCATCTTACTGAGTAGACTTCAAGTAGAGTTCTATTTTCTTTTCGTTACGGTGTCAAAATTATCCCCCTCAATATTCGTTAAGGTGTCAGTGCCACTAACAGTAATGTTTTTTGTAAGTATGTCGAAATATGGATCCTGTGATGTCTGAATTAAAGAACATATTACTATTACTTATTACTAACACCCATAGCTTGTATAGCTGCGATAGGTAGGGATATAGGGATGAATCAACTAATTATTCTGAGTTAATGTCAAGTAAAATTTTCTATCCCAAAAGTAAATAATTCAAAACATTAAAAGAAAACCATGAATTTTGCGACGGAAAATTCTACTTGATATTAACTCAGAATCATGGTCTCAATCATCCCCCTTAGAATTCGTTACAATATCACTAACACCCTGTATATTGTATAAGTAGTATTGTATATGCAGTGCACTGTAATTTTCTTGGGTTTCACTGCACGCGCTTTTTTGGGGTAACTTTGATAAACTCCCTCCAAGGGGCCGTTTCATCTTCCCTTGACTTTGAGACATACAGGCAGACAGTTTGGACAACTCTTTAGTCATTGTTCTACTATCTTCTATCGTGTGGGTTGTGAGGTGAAGTACCAACCTTATCAACCTTGGCGTCAGGGTTACTATTGAGCCGCCAAACGCCCTTCATATGGCTCATGTAACGACTACTTACTTACATCAGTAAGTAGTAACCGGAACCAACGGCTTAACGTGCCTTCCGAAGCACGGATCATCTTTCTTTTGGACAATCAGGATCAGTCTTTAATGTCCTAACTAAACTAGGACTTTATTCTACTGGAAGTTGCAAAATGAATATAGGGACGTAAGAAAATGATTTCGTTGCTAATGTTCTACCTTACAAGGTTATACTCGGTTAGCTTACTGGGAACGAACAGTAAACAGAACGCGTCATGATACTTATCTCCTTCTTCTTCTTCGTCGTTCCCTCACTGCTGAGGATCGCGACCACAGGTTATGGATTTTTTTTGTTTTGGTTTTTTTATCTCCTACATAGCATATTATAGCATCACGCCTGCGTCTCTAAAGGGGTTGGTCGAGGTGTGATGAGGTGAGGAAAAATGATCGAGCACATCATGAAATGATCAATTCTAAGATCTGGCCACGGCATATACACACCTACTTCTCGCCATGCTTACTTATTTTCAAATAAAAAAAATAAGTATCCAAAGAAGAAAAACTATGACCACGCCGCCGCCGCCAGTGTCAGTATCAGAGACCTTAGCCAAATCGCAAACGATTTTGACTATCAGTGACAGTGATAAAAATGTTGATATAAGATAACATGGCCATCCTGTATTACATTTTTATCATAGCCACCACAAATTGTTTGTAAGTTGACTAAAGGTGGTATTAATAAACTAATCTCAGCTTTGAGGCTGCCCTCAAGATCATGTCAATATGACAGTTCTTATATAAAAACAGGGACTTAAGCATGATTTTTAAGGGCAGTCTCAGCTGAGATCAGTTTATTAATACCACCCTAAGCTCATTATTAAAAACGTACAGCTCTCTATCCTACCCGACCGTGTGTACCCACCTAGTACGGCTAGCAAAGTAAGAAGCCTCACAGAGAATTGCAAATTACTAAAGTAATGAAAAGCTCGAGTCTTTGAACAATGGCTTGTGAAAAAAACATCCTAAAACCTTTTTAACTTAATTTAAAAGTTGATATTAAAGAATACAAAGTCCTTTTTATTTGGCTACTGTTTATTTTAGACTGTAATGTTTATGGAATAGAGTATATTACTTACAGTCATTTCGCTAAGATTTGTTTTGTTTTTATGTATGTAGTTATTAGTTATACTCAAATCACATACAAAAAAAAGACAATAAATTTCACAGTCAAAAACATCTCTATTCAGTAGGTAACATCGCTACACTTTGATCGTCAATTTTTACATAACGAACGTCTCATCCGTTTAAAATTACTACAGTTTCTCACAAACTGTATAGCCGAGGAAAAGAAACTGCAAGTAAATCTTCGGCAAAAATGTCTATTTTTATAAAATATAAGATTCAGTTATTTGGCTGCATAATAGCAGTCCCCAGACAGACAGGTAATAAAAAAGATATCGCCAAATATTAGTTTTTCAAAGAGAATAGTACTTAATGTCTCGGATAAATGGTGCCGGTGTCAATGTAATAACGATACTGATCGAAAAAGAGTTGATGAGATCGATTGTTTATCTGTGGTTGTTGAACTTAACGATTAACTACTAAACGATTACGTTGTCTTACATTGTAAATGTTGTGTGCACCTATAATTGGGTTATGTAACAGTCTAATTCCTGATGTAACTTTTATTTTATTTAATGTTTTATTATATAAGCTGTCGGTGTACCTTTTTATAAATAAATAAATAAAACTCACAACCTACACTAGACAAGAAGGAGAAGACTTAATTTGCTAACTATACAAAACTCAAAGAGCCCATGAATCAAAGCAGCTATAGCTAATACATTATAACCCTCCCATGTTCAGCAAAATATCGGATGCATCCCTCTAATTTATATCTACGCATTTGTATAAATATTTATATGAGGATAAATCTTCATTGTCAAAGAGGCAAGGTTTCTTAAGGGCTTGAGTTGGTTAAAGTAAGTTGACTGAAAATTCCGTTTCGCGTATAGGATGCCACCATGGTGTGGTCTTGTGGTACATAGGCTTGGTTTTCAAACGGGGAGCGCCGGTTCAAACCCCGGTCTTTCAATGAGTTATTAATTTATCTTAAGTGCAATTGTCACTAATACAATCGGCTCGACCATTATATATGGCGATACGACCACCTATCACGTTGGTTTAACAGAAAGCTCGGTGGCTTGTGGTTACCGAGTTCATCTTGCGATGGATGTACCTCTGATCACTCCAATGAGGGATTTTCCCCAAAAAAATATAGATAACGCTGTAAATTATTGCCTTCGTTTAACCTTCTACACGTAATTTCATGGAAAACAGGCATGGATCTGCCATCTTTGTTTCTGGGAATATATAAATGATGACACTTTTCATTACGCCCAGGCACCACACATCTTCCACCAATTATTATACTGATCAAGATAAAGAGAAGCAACATAGTGTAGCGATAAAAAAGAGGAACTCGCTAACAATAAAGTAAATTTAATAGGAAAATACTAAAAAGGAAATGGTTATGATTTAACATTGATTATTATCAAAATTTAATAATAATGTTAAATAATAATCAAAGAATATTGAATATTCTTTATTTGATAATAATCAATGTTAAATCATAACCATTTCCTTTTTTAGTATTTTCCTATTAAATTTACTTTATTTTTAGCGAGTTCCTCTTTTTTATCGCTACAATAGATAGCAACATATATATTAGGTATATAGCGTGTTAGTGACATTTGCATCGTAATGAAAACTTTGAGGAATGATTTCAGACCATGATTCTGAGTTATTTTTATTTCGTCTGTAATTTTTGTCTGATATTACTCAGAATCATGGTCTGAATCATACCCCATAGTATTCGTTACGATGTCACTAATCTGATCCAAATATCAAGCAACAGTAATTATTGTGATATAAGCTCACCCACACCTACACCTCCACCAACCCGCAGTGGAGCAGCGTGGTGGAGTATGCTCCATATCCCCTCCGGTTGATAGAGGGGAGGCCTGTGCCCAGCAGTGGGACGTATATAGGCTATTTATGTGTGTTATGTATGTATAAGCTACAAAGCTGCAATTTAATTATATCTTTAACACGTTGGCGCGCGGTACCAGCTATAACCGTAATTTGGACTCACAAAATAGCACGGTACGGTCACTTCCGCAAATAGTTGTAGTTCTTATAATCATTGCTACGGTCAATGCAGCCCAGTTTCGATACAATAATCACTTAGGCCACGCCCACTTCTTTTTTAGACACAGACCCTTTTGTTGCTACTGTCAAAATTGAGTAAAATATTTTAAGTTTCTTTGAGCCATAACTCACACATATGCAGTCTACACACACATCCACACTACGGTTATAACAGTAATAGGTGTATGCAATTTTGTTCGCCATAATACGGCTGAAGCTGTACTGAATCTTAGATTGGAGAGATGTGTTTCTCAACAGTGTAAATACGGTCATGACAGCACTGCGGTTGAAGCCGTACTTTGATTCACCTGGATCCTATATTATGCTAGGTAGACACAGTACGGCTATTGCGACTACGGTTTTAGATGTACTGATCCTAGGTAAATATTTTTTCTATATTACCCTTATCAGTACGGTATATGCAGATTACTGTCATAGATGTTACTATCGTTATGTAGTGTTTTGATTTCTCATAAATTTAACAGTACGGGGTCGATAATTACTACTGCTAATTTACGAAAAACTACCGCGCGCCAACGTGTTAAATAATTATATACCCGATTCAGGAGAAAATTACTATTTATCACGTTAAATCTGGACAGCGCCATCTATATTGATTTTATGGAACGTAGACCAGAAAAACCCTCATTGGGATACGTATAAGCATTCGTGAAGTTATGTTTAAGTGACCATCCTCAATCAATAGGGTGAATAGAGGTATCCGAGTGAGTGACTCGATCATTTATTTTGTATGACAATAGCTACGCTACTTAATGTGTGAATAAAAGTGATTTAGTCGCTATCCGTGCGGCATTTAGGTATTCTACATATCTGATATTTTATTTTCGATAACTGTTTTATGGGTTTCAAAACGTTTTTTCGATTCGACTCCGCACCAACGAAATCCCCTGGTAGTTGCGGCTTCCGAATACATCCCGCTTAGGGACGGTTAACGACCTCCGTGGTCCAGTGGTTGAGCGCTGGGCTCACGATCCGGTGGTCCCGGGATCGATTCCCGGTGGGGACATAATCACAAAAATTACTTTGTGGTCCCTAGTTTGGTTAGGACATTACAGGCTGAACACCAGATTGTCCGAAAGTAAGATTTAAGCAATTAAGCCGTTGGTCCTGGTTACTACTTACTGATGTAAGTAAGTAGTCGTTAAATGAGCCTTGTTCCCTGTCACCAGAAGATACATTATAAATTATAATTTATCTTTGACCTACTCAAATATCTAATTACTATTGTGCATGTTCACAACCACTGGTTTAACTCCAAACTCACTTAATTTAGACCACTATGCAGTTCGCTAACGAATTTATTGGTGGCAATTACCAGACGATTAATAAATTGGTAATGCTACCTCCCTAAAGGTTTGCCAGTGTTGCCACGCCTTTGCGAAACGGACGACATACAAATAATTGTACTGCAAATGAAACGTATTCAAATGACGTATACATAAGTTCACGCCTATTTCCCGTTGGGGTAGGCAGAGACCATGGACTTATACTCACTACGATCCTGACACAACATTGTCGCTCCGCTCTCATCAAAAAACCAAGTTGTACAAAAAACACAGCGTGAAAATAAGCGTTGACGTATTAACTTACTTTTCACTTCACTACCAAACTGGTCGCGAAGATAATCGTTTAAAGATGTGATGTGAAAGTCCAGTTACCGGCCTCGATATCGAACTCCTTAATTTTGCCGACTGACATTATTGTTTACGATTAGAAATTGTTTTTAACACACTAAACACTCGTTTTAACGCGTCTAGGCTCAAACTCGTCGCCAGTATTCAGGGTAGTGACTCTCACTTTGAGGTCGCAGGTTCGAATCCAGCACAGGCCTCAACCAATGACTGTCGAACTTGTTTTCGAATTCATCTTTGGATCATAACTGATTACCACGTGCTCATCAGTGAAGGAAAACATCGTGAGGAAACCCACATTCCCGAGAAATGCATTTTCGGCGGAATGTGACCTAACTGCAATCCTAATGTAATCTAACTTAATTCCAACTGTAATCCAACTAAATTTAAACTGCTTTCTCTAAGTGTAAGTAAGATCTCTAACCTCTTTCTCTAACCGCTTTCTCTAACCTAACCTGTATTGGGTTGGTATTCCCTTCGTGGTTTGGCCAGACAGGCAGTCGCTTATGTAAAAAACCGGATCTGTCCAATCTTCAGGTTAGGTAAGCGGACCCTGTGTAAAACGGGATAATGCTAGGAGATAATGATGAAATAGTGAAATAGGTATACGAATTTCCAGTAACAACCTAATTCTTTGTAAGTATTAACAATTCCCTTTGTACCAAATAGGCTGTCGTTAGTAGTTGCGGGCATTGACTAATGTGTGCGGGAAAGGGACACTAGTTAAGGAAATAATTACCGAACATAAATACATACAGACTCACATATTTCTGCGACGGAACACTCCATAAAGGAGTACCGTACGTACAACACGCTGGCGACATACGACACGAGTGCAATAGGAGTAAATTGACCAATTATTTCGCGACAACAAACACTTCAGAACCTTTGTACCGACCCCGCTGGCACGGTCGACGATTTCCCTCATGCAGCGTTTACCGCTTTCGACCGATCATCATCATCAGGCGTGCGACGCCCACTGCTGGACATAGGCCTCTCCCAAGGATCTCCACGACGATCGGTCCTGCGCTGCCCGCATCCTGCGGCTTCCCGCGACCTTCACCAGATCGTCGGTCCACCTTGTAGCGGGCCTACCCACTGAGCGTCGTCTGACACGTGATCGCCATTCTAGAACCTTTCCGCCCCAGCGGCCATCGGTTATCCTCGCTATGTTTCGACCGATCAAATCTTTTAAGTATAATCCTCTCAGCTGTATTTAGTCATTTAGTCAGAAAAAAGTAAATTTAGTATATTTTTTTCAAAAGATCTCTTTGCATCAGAATCAGAATCATTTATTCAACGTAATTATCATGGATAAACTTGTTGAAGGTCAATGTAACATTTTGAATTTACGTCATTTCGCAAGGTGTTATGGCTGAGGAGAAGAAATGACAAGAAACTGCAACAGCAACACATCTTTAAAATCGATGAGGGTACATTACAAGTTATTTAATAACTAGAGGAACACACTTAATAACAGACATGTTTATCATTTAGGTAATCATTAATCTTATAATAAGCTTTTTTACATAAAATAAGCTTCACGTGAGCTTTAAATTTAATCTCTGACAAATTTAAAATAGTATCTGGTATTTTATTGTGAAAACGTATACATAACCCCAAAAAAGATGAATTTAATTTACTTAATCTAATCTAAATCTCTTTGCTTTTAGTACCTCTACGTTGACCTGATATTATTAAGCGAACTCCACGCCCACACAGGCAAACCTTGCTCCGCCATGAAACAGCGTCACAAAATACCAGTGAGGGTCCTTCCAGGCAACATTCTCCAAAAAACAATATAGATGGCGTTTTACATCTTTACCGTGATAATTACCTATTTCTAATTGCTCGGGTAATTCATTGTTTTAAAAGACAATGTAATTTGTATGTTTATTGCACCATCCCGTGCTCCAATGCATACACTTCTTTCACCCTAAGGTTGCCTGGCAGAAATTGCTGCTTAGCAATAAGGCCGCCTATTGTGCTTATTTTAATTCGTTTGTTAATGTCCTTTGTATATGTCGTTGTGCAATAAAGTATATTTTGATTGATTGATGTAATGGCAGAAGCATATACAAAAATTGTTGCTTGATATTTGGATCACATTATGTATATAATTAAGTTTCTATCTTTAACGCTTCTCTTTATTTTGATCATAATAAATAATAGATGTAATAAAAAGGGTCATCATTTATACCCAAAAACAAAAAATAAAAGGTGCATTGCATAAGTCTGTTATCCATGAAATTAAAAAAATGTTGCTTGATATTTGGATCACATTATGTATATAATTAAGTTTCTATCTTTAACGCTTCTCTTTATTTTGATCAGAATAAATAATAGGTGTAATAAAAAGGGTCATCATTTATACCCAAAAACAAAAAATAAAAGGTGCATTGCATATGTCTGTTATCCATGAAATTAGAAGGTTAAACGAAGGAAAATCTGTGCAGCGCCATCTTATTGTTCTTGAGGAACATAGCATGGAAAGTACCTCATTGGCCATTTCGTTTGAGTTGCAACGTTCAAAATAACAAGGGCTTCCTTTTTGTTTTAATTTTGTGAAATCAAAGTGTCCGCAAGTCTCTAATTAAAGGACAAGATTTTAAATTATTAAGGAGATGAGACTAAAGGCTTTTGAGCCCTTTGCGGGTTTTTTGCAGAAAATAAAGCAGATTCGTTTGATGTACGTTCACATTGAATGCAACGCGTCGTTTTAGAGTAAAATAATAACTTGTTGAGGAGCTCGGTGGCGCAGCGGTAAACGCGCTCGGTCTGCGATTGTTGAAGTTAAGCAACTTTCGCAAAGGCCGGTCATAGGATGGGTGACCACAAAAAAAAATCATCTCAAGCTCCTCCATGCTTCGGAAGGCACGTTAAGCCGTTGGTCCCGGCTGCATTAGCAGTCGTTAATAACCATCAATCCGCACTAGGCCCGCGTGATGGTTTAAGGCCCGATCTCCCTACCCATCCATAGGGAAGGCCCGTGCCCCAGCAGTGGGCACGTTAATGGGCTGATGATGATGATGATGACCCCAATTAGAATATAGTTGTGTGCTTATGTCCGTATTTGCTATACTGTTACTCCACCTATTTCACCTTTAAAATCCAAATTGCGCAAACAAAATCGAAATAAAAGGCATCAAAATCCCTCGTTAACCAAAATCTGTACAGTCCCTAACAAAAGTCGGTGTAAAATAATTGTTGAAAACGACTTCGCGACATTGCGGATGTAATTAGCCGAGAGCAGAATAAACTTTTCCTCTGCTCCTTTTAGGGTTCTGTGGGTTAAATTTGTAAGCGGCGTAGGAAAACACTGAATGTTAGATTATGTTATTTTCATGTGCGAAATTATTTTTTTTGCGAAACGTGTATAGATCCTTTCCTAAAGCCGAATTGAGTACCTATCTACAGAAAAAAACAAGCCTTTAGTTGTTTATCATAAGAAATATGTTAAACGCAAAACTAAGGAAACGTCAACTAAGAGGGATTGGCTTATTAAATACAAAATGGGTTATAATGTCCTAAAAATAAATACTTCAATCCCGAAACATAGGTACCTACGTGAAGATGTTGTAATTTTTTTAAAAGTTTTAATTTTAATTTTTTTGCATCAAGCTTTGAACACCTTGTAAATTTTACCCATTTTATAGAAGAATAAGAAGTAGATAGTATAAACATACAGAACCATTAGTGTTCCATAAAATACACGCTTAACTATTTTCTTTTTTAAATTTCGTCAGCGACCGAGTTTTGTGATAGTGCCCAAAGGACTTTAAACCAGACCCCTCTTCAGTTCCGTGAGGAATAGGGTATAAAGTCCTTCAGAGGACTGCTTTCCCGACCACCCTCTTTTTGAAATGGACAAGGTACAAAGTTTTTATGTACTAAGGAATTCATATGTAAAGAAAGTAAATGAAAAAATACTGAACCGTGGTAGCTCAGTTGGGAGTACACTTGACTCCCACTGTGAGGACACAGGTTCAAATCCCAGCGCAGGCCTAAACCAATGATTTTCGAATTCACGTTTAGATCATAAATCATTATCACGTGTTGCGTGGAATAAACATCGTGAGGAAACCTACATTCCCGAAAAATGCGTTGGATAGGTATATGACTTAACCTGTATTGGGCTGGGCTTCCTTCGCAGGTTGGAATCTCAGACAGGCAGTCGTTCGTTACTCGGAGGAATAGAATAGAATAGAATAGAATAGAAAAGGTTTATTATAAAAGGACGCCACACACAAAAAAAAGTCAACAACATCATATCAAATTTCCACTAAAACAATTACAAAAAAGCAAGACGGATGTTTGTCGAAATGACCATAAGGTGGTGGTGGACGTCCTGAGATAAAAGGGCCTCACTCAGCACAAGTCGCGGCGTGAACCACGACGCTGGTATTATGTGGACCCTGTTAGGTGACGCACGAACATCGTAGGACGTTGTTCTGTTACTGGATTTTTGGACTCTGCTCACTGTAAGGCTTATCATGAAATGAATCGTTCTCACGAGGAATAATGTTGCGTCATAATAGTTCAAAGACCTTACATCCGGACTTGTTCATTACTTTTCGCCGCATTTAGGGTTCCGTCACTTAATTAGTAAAATGGTTTTACATTTAAAAAGATTCTCATGAACTTAGAATTCTCATGAACTTTTAACACTTAGAATTTATTTCTATTTTCTAACTTTAATTACCATTCTTTGTGATCTCATTTCAACAATAATGAACGATAATTTGAAAATTTTATGCTTACATAAATCAGACACAAAACAGTTGCTTAATTTTCGTTCTATTTTTAAACCCTAAGAGCTCAAAATAACTCGAAAAGTGGATCCGACTACCATTTGAGGATAAAGCGAACAAGACAGGTAGTGACCAAAATGTCCTACTTCCAATAAAAAAATAAACATTTTACATTTACCATCATTATTTCTAATTGCAAGATGGAAAGCATTGCCCTATTTTTCCCTAAAAAGTAGCATGGAGAATGCTACACCGACAAAAGCGTGGCTCTTAAATTAGTGATGATGGTAATGATAACTAAACACACAATAATGGGTTCTTACCGCGTTTAAATCAGGGACATGAGACTCCCGATTTCTTTATTACGTGTTTTAATTATGATAATGACCGCGTAAACTTAAAACGACGATGACAATGATGATGATTAATAATCTCTATTTTATACAGAACCATTGTATATCTTGGTAGCCATATTTTTCACGAACCATTGTCACCATGATGTCAAGTGGAGCGTGCACTGGACAAAAGTGGACAATAAAAAAAAAGAATTAAGACACTCACCGAGTTCGAGCAAAAAAGCCACCTAAAGATGATACAGTGTATAATTATTGGTATAGTACCTATATGGAAAAGTCACTGTGGTCCGACGGTACAGTCATGAGCAATATCATGTGCCCACTTTAGAACCCTGTCGCACTATCATATTTGACATTTAATGAGACTTGTAATTTAATTTGAAAAACAATTAATGTGACATGGTTTCACATGTATACATATTAGTACTCGTGACCGTCGTGACCGGGAGCGCCGCCGGTTTGAACCTCGATGCCGGATCAATGAGTATAGCACCAAGGTATTAATTTTCGACCATTATAGACTGCGATACGGCTCACCACCTATTAAATTAGTCTGTAGCGGACCCAACTAGTTGGCCACCTAGTTCCGCTCACATGCAACAGATGGCGCCACATTCAATAATGCAGTCTTCAAGCGGTCGTGAAACGCGGTATCGAAGTTTACACAGCAAGACGCATATATACAACTTCCAACACAACACTGTCGGATCGTCGATCCCTAGTCACACTAACAACTTGTGGCTAGCGGGGTACTATGCTCAGTTCGGTACCCCGAAAACATCCTTTGGCGGCAGCACACCCTCACCGCCAAAAGTCTAACAGAAAGCTTGGTGAGGTGTGAGTTAGTTCATCTTGCAATGTATATACCCCGATTGGGATAAAATCGTGAGCTAATGTTACCTATATAGATACATACATAAACTCACGCCTATTTCCCAGCGGGGTAAGCAGAGACATGGAATTCCAATTGCTTCGATCCTAGCATACTTCTTTTGATTCCTCCGCATTCATTAATCGTTTCATACACGCACGCCGGTTCAGAGTAGATCGTACTGAAATGTAAATTTAGATATATTATTTATTTATGTTTTCTGAATTGAGTAGTAGTTTTTGAGTTGAAATATTCAACTCAAAAAATTTAATATATAACTAGATATATTTTTAAACATTTTTTTTTCTCAAGCGTCAATAAATCAAACCGTATACCCTCTCAAATCTATGGCCTAACGGCAACAGTGGAATGATAATTAATTAGACTGTCTGTCTATGTTTACATAAATTAATTGGACTGTGTGATCAGCTTTGTAACAATAATTATTTTATACAGATCCATAGCACTGTAATAAGTTAAAACAAACTGTTTATAAAAGAAAATAATTTAATATTTACCAAAACATCTATTTTTTTTAGTTATACTACAAAATACTCTAACAATAAGCGTGCCGATAGAAAGAGATACATTATCACTCGACCACAAGCTAGAACGGGACAGAGAATATTTCAAGCTCGCATTCAGAAGTGTAAACTGTTACTAATTTGTGGTTATCTGATTTATTTATTTTTGGTGACAATTAATAGGACGTTCACCCTAAACTTTTGAGTTTGGAAAGTGATGCTAAGTGTCTTTTAAAATGGTAAATGAATTAATTTAATTTACTTGGTTCAGTTTTTAAAAGACCGCGGCGAAGCAAAAAGGATTGTCATATTATTATATTTGACCACTATGTATGTATGTGTGTATGCAGGTCTGTTCCAACCTAACTTCTAAACCACCTGTCAGAATTTAACATATGAGGCATCACTAGAAGCGTCTTGATTGTCCGGTGGTTATAGGCTATGTGAAGTCACGCTAATTTTATTGTGGCGCCCTCTACAGGACATAAACGGAGGACGAAAAAAGATTTTTTTTTCCAATAGTATTTTGTTGGGTATCAAATGAAAGAGCTTAATTTGGACGTTCTAAATATGTACATATTACTTGCGGGTTTGCTTGTATTTTTTCGACAATTACCTTCATTGAACTGATAACATAACTGCTCAGACCCATTCCGCATAGGTTTTATTTCCAACTCCTTATAACACATACTGGAAACACGTTATCTTAATAAACAAGACCCCAAAATAATATAACTGAAAATATAAGTTTAAAAACTACAATCCGACTAGGGAAAAATCCGCCCTAATAAGTATAAAACAGGAAATTATTTCTCTGAAAATCTGCTGTGGGGTATGCATGGCACCTGCGCACCGGGCGGCATGAATTTTATCGAGGGCTTCGACAAATAGACACAGCAAATGCTATCTATGTAGATATACGTCGTACGGCTATTGGTTGAAAGCTGGTGTTTGGTAAAGGTGTTGTAAGTATTATTTTAATTATAAATTACATCTAGATACTGTTGATGTGACGACTTTGAGATCATCCTGGCTGCCGAGTTCTTCTAAAAGCTCCGATGACTGGGAGTCTCGTGAGCGTCTTGTTTACCGGGTGAGAGGCAGCGCTTCCCATTTTCCCGGCCGAGTAGTTAATGCCATCTGCGGCAAATATACAATAAGTCACGTCAAAAAAAGTTGGCGCCTTGCACCTAGCACAAAGTTGTGATGATGAGACACATCATCAGCTATGAGGGACTATGGCGCCTAATCGACCAATGTTGGTAAACATGGATAAAATAAGCAGGCGTGGGACTGGTGACTCGCCACTCACTGTATGGGCCACCTATCTAGCCGAAGCGACAGGACGGCAAGGCGCCATGTTGCTGCCATGTTGTTTACCCGCCTCACCAACTCGCGTCTTATGTATCTGAGCGTATAGCTTTAACGCCCCAATCTGGCCCGCCAATAAATGCAAGGCAGAGGTTTTAAGTCCTGCGACCACCGCTAGGGTCCACTCCGGCCAGCCAGTGAAGGCAAGCCGGAGACGGAGGGCCTGACCGACTCTCGGGGTATCTCAGCTCCGTGGTGTCGTCACTCACCAACAGCTCGCCACAAGCTGGCCTGCGGAGACTGACTGCACTGTTGAATTCACCAGGGGGCGATGGAGTTATTATTATAGGAACAAATATAAATATAACATCGATAAACTGCACAGGGTTTCGTATCGGTGTAAAATTCCGCTTAGAATAAGTGCTGTAGCACACCATTCGTACCATTAAGTTACCTAACTTCACTGCTTAACCAAGAGGTAAGTAGGTCAAAACGAGTCGCTGTATAAATAAAAAAACTTCGTAATAACATTGGGCACGGTTTCCTTAGAACTTCGCACTTTGTGCAAATTATGTATTGTTTGTTACAGAAGTTACCCGCCAACTTGTTTAGGACGTATAGGTGCTACGGCAATGCGCATTTGGCCTAGTTTGGACATTGCAGGCTGATCATCCGATTGTTTGAAAGTAAGATGATCCGTGCTTCGAAAGTCACGTCGCCGTTGGTCCCGGTTACTACTTACTAATGTAAGTATGTATTCGTTACGTGAGTCATGTCAGGGGCCTTCGGCAGCTCAATAATTAACCTGACGCCAAGATGATGAGGCTGGTAATCCACCTTATCGGACATTATCCTACACGCGCATCTGTGTGTGTGACGTCTGAAGCCATACGATTCAAGTCTAAACTATGTTCGGGGGTGAGGTAAACCTAGCTCAGTTGCTGGTGGGGAGCGGAGAGTTGCCGTTCTAAACGTAGTATTATTCTTTATTTTATGCCATTACGATAATGATTGACTCATTGCCCATATTTAAGGGGTCCTTGTCAGAAAATTCACAATCTAACTGTCAGCTTTCACAACATACACGAAAAGATGAGCAAAAACACGACTTCTGTTCCCAGACAAGCAAAGAAACATATCATTAGGTATTTAAAAGTAAAAATTCCACAATGTAAGGTTCATTTTATCTCGTTTTGCGGTGCGTAGTTCATCAAAACACATCCGATGGTACATAAGAAACAACAAAGAAAGAAAGAAAGAAAGAAAATATTTATTCCCATATTGTACGCCACATTTACAAACTTATATTACAGAAATAAAAAAATATAGGAAAAAAAAACAAAGACAAAAAGACAATTAATAACACATACATTAATTACACAACATAGCAACAATGCTGTGTCCCTGAGGAGAAGTACGTGAACAAGTAAGTAAAATGCATTAGGTGATAGCTATTACTCAGGTTGAACCAATGAGACGAAAAACTTTCTATTTCTCCCGTCAGGTGTCGCTACTGTTGAGTTGTTTACTCATACTATTTGAGAGTTAACTACTTACTGATGTCAGTACGTAGTCGTTACATGAGTCATGTCAGGGGCCTATGGCGGCTAATAATAACCTTGACACCAGGGTTGATGTGGTTGGTATTCCACCTCACAATCCACACTATAGAAGAAGAAGGGAAAAAAAATCTAAGTACCTAGCTACCTAATTAATTAATAGATCTAGTCCAAATCCAGATCTATTGGGATATAAAGTGATCGATCCCAAAGATCACGATATATAAAGTATCTCGTAAACAAAAATTTTGAGTCGCCTATACTATTTGAGTATTGTTTTGGTTATATTTTTACAGTATAATCCTTAGCGCAGCGTTTAACTGTAAAATTATAGTGTTACATTTATTCTCTAAAGATCGGAAAAAAGTAGGTAAACTAAGAACAACTTATTTTCAATCAAATTTGCATTTTTCAACTGAAAGCTGATTTTTCGTAACATCCTTCAGAAGGGATACACTCCACGTTGCTCCACATTTTATTAGCAATTTGTCACGAATTTAAGCTACATGGATCATAAACTGCCTATATACGTCCCACTGCTGGGCACAGGCCTCCCCTCAATCAACCGGAGGGGGTATGGAGATAAAACATACTCCACCACGCTGCTCCACTGCGGGTTGGTGGAGGTGTTTTACGGCTAATAGCCGGGACCAACAGCTTAACGTGCCCTACGAAGCACGGAATCATCTTACTTTTTCGGACAATCAGGTGATTCAAGCCTGAAAAGTCCTTACCAAACAAAGGACAGTCTCACAAAGTGATTTCGACAATGTCCCCATCGGGAATCGAACCTGGACCTCCAGATCGTGAGCCTAACGCTCTAACCACTAGACCACGGAGGCTGTTGCTACATGGATAACTGTCAAAATTTAAAAACACCTAACAGTGCTGTCGCCTATATTTGAGCTTCTAAGTAGTTTTAATCATACCGACACAGATTTGTAAAAATGGTACTTAAGTAATATCTTGCCACAGAGTAGCAAAAAGTACTTAATTTAAGGCTGAGAAAAGCCTTAGAAAAGGTTTAGTACGATCTACTCTAAACGAGCGTGCGTGTTTCCAACTAGTCAAATCATTTACATTATACTAAGCGTCAAAACATAAAATTATTATGGTAATAATTATAAAATATTTTGTATGAAAAAGCACACTGTGACGTCATAGAAAACGTGATAAAATGTCGGACTTATTACGTTTTTCTTGATTGAAATTCGTAAATAAGTTAAATAGGTAAAATAATATGGTTTTCATTATTTTTAAATCTGATTTTATTCAGTAAAATTTCATAATTTATCTTGAACCCAGCACACGACCCAATTTATGAATGTGGAGGAAGCAAGAGAAATGGATTTCCATCGTGTCTACTTACCCCGGTAGGGTATAAGCGTGAGTTTATGTACCTGTATATAGTTGTTACTAATATAATTGTAGTCGATAAGGGGACGTACTAAGCTATACTAGTTAATATTTATAATATTTATGTTTAAGAGAAGAATAAGAAAATGTAGAACAGAATATTTCATACATAAGTCTAAACATAACAAAAACGCGATTACACACCCTCTTCCCCCTACCATAGTACAAATAAATCAGTAGGTTAACCTCATACACGCGTCTGGCTAGCATATTCTAAATAATATCCAAATGATAACTAATACTCTACCCTACCTTCATGGCAGTGATTTCCAGTTTATGACGTCATGCAAACGTAAAATATTGACATGTTTTTCTTTTTAATTATGAAATATTTTTTCTATTTTAGCAATCAACCAGCGTTTCTTAAGTTATCTTTGACATAGGAAACTGCCTTATTTCGTTGTTGCTACCCAACCGAATAATATGGTTTGAAGATAGTTTATCTACTGTTATTTTTATGCTATGCCCCCTATACAGGATGTGAGGAGATTTGATGAAAATAATAATAAAGATTCAATACGCAGAAATAGGAATCAGCGCCATTGTCTACTGAAAACTTTGTAAAAAAAGTTAGTGACGACAAAATTGATGATAATTTTATTTCGTTGCGCATTTTAGCTCTGCAGGTCTTTTTCTATGTGTGAGTTGTGAGGTGGATTACCAACCCCATCAGCCCTAGTGTCAGAGTTAATAATGAGCCACCAAAGGCGCCTGACATGGCTCATGTAACGACTACTTACTTACATCAGTCAGTAGTAACCGGGACCAACAGATTAACGTGTCTTCCGAAGCACGGATCATCTTACTTTCGGACAATCAGGTGATAAGCCTGTAATGTCCTAACTAAACTAGGGATCAGAAACTGATTTTCGTGATAAGACTTTACCGGGATTTGAACCCGGGACTCAAACCACTGGACCACGGAGGCCGTTATAATGTCTACTGGAAACTTAGTAAATAAGGTTATAATAAGAAGGTTAGTGACGAAAAAAATTATGATAATTTTATCACGTTGCTACTTATATACTACTTGAGGAGCTCGGTTGCGCAGCGGTAAACGCGCTCGGTCTGCGATTGTTGAAGTTAAGCAACTTTCACAAAGGGATGGGTGACCACAAAAAAAAAATCATCTCGAGCTCCTCCGTGCTTCGGAAGGCACGTTAAGCCGTTGGTCCCGGCTGCATTAGCAGTTGTTAATAACCATCAATCCGCACTGGGCCCGCGTGATGGTTTAAGGCCCGATCTCCTTATCCATTCATAGGGAAGGCCCGTGCCCCAGCAGTGGGGACGTTAATGGTCTGTAACTTATATAGTTGGTGGCGCGACAGACGTTGCGCAGAGTCCTATTGAGGTAGGGCCCTTAAGCAAAACCCCTTTGAATTTTGCCTTTCCGCTGCTACTTCGAAATAAAATATTTGCAGGTACACCAAGAACGTAGAGTTGTATGCAATTTCTTATTCCCATTTACATTACACAATCTTCGTATAAGAGCAGTGAGTCACAAAGGATCTGTACACTTCTCAGGAATTGCCTTGCTTACCCAGTGTCTCTGAACGGGCGGAGACGACGAATTTTGGATACGGTATTTAAAAATGTAATAGACAATGAATGACAACACGAAACGGTTTTCGTACAAGCGGTAAATATTTTAGGAAAACTTACAGCTGAATGTTCGAGATTTAAAAATAGATTAATAATTGCAATATATGTATAATTATTTTAATGTTGTAGACAGTAAAAACCTCGTTTTATATAGATACAAGATGTACCTAAGTACCTAGCTCAGAAAAAAAAATCTTCCTACAAGTACGAAAAGTCCCGTAATAGTATTTGTAATAAGACTATTTTTGTTTATCCCTAACCTTTCACATCAGATTTGCGACAACGGAATTTTTAATATGCGATGAAGTGTTCGTGGTGTGACTAAACCATACCTATTGAAGTGGGTACTGAGCACCTAGCCTACTTACAACTCCTCATCATGGTGATAAAATAGCTAAACAATTATAAAACGAAAAAACGCATCACGAAATAACAGAGCATAAAACAGTTAAATATGCATAATTAAAAGTAATAAGAATAAAAAAAAAACTCACCGATTCTGGAACAGCACACTAACTGCCGGCAGACGAAGTCACGTTGCAGTAAAAACTCGAACTACCCTCTCAACTGTTTAACAGGAATTTGAAAGCTGGAAGAAAAGAAATTTTATAAAAAAATTGGCAGCATAGTTTTATGATCTTAGACTGAACTTTGAACGGGAAAATTAACAAAATATAACAATTAGGTACTCACACTGCAATGATAAAATTTTCATAGTTTTCATTGACGATGTACGCAAAATGTTTTTGGCACAGTTTGCAATATTGTTCAATCACAAATGTTCTTTACACAAAATAAATTGCACTACCGACAATTTCGGAACGCGGCAAGTTTGACTCAGAGGGGTGCACCGCGCGACCACCGCGCTCAAGTCCAAACTTATACTGACCACTGACCGCTTACAATGACGGAAGTCGCACACGCACGCCCTCTATCGTTCTTAACCAATACAATCGCAGCATGGCTTGCACAAAAATGTTTTATGACGTCAAAGAATTTTTGAATGAAAACTAATAGTTAATTCATAGAACGACTTATCCTGTAATATTTTTTTGTTTTCTTTTTTTATTGTTTTCTCTCAGTTATGTTATATGAAATGACTATACTCGTGTGCCTGCGAAGGCAAAATTTAGTGAGATGTAATTTGCAACTATTATTTATAACTGTCTCTAAATTTATACACAATAAAAATCTTTATCTTTATCACGTTTCTAATCTTCAATTGAATGACAATAGATGTAAAAATGTTAATAAAGCTATGCGCTAAATAATAAATAAACATAATGAAAGGATTTAGAGAATCGCTATTTTTTTTATTATTTATTTGGGTAAGGCCGATACTTACATGCGTCATTTCTATTTTATATTTATACATCGGTATAAATTTTAACGTCATCGGACGTTAAAAACGATGTATGATTCCATCTTTGGTATTTATAATTAACGAAATGGTGTTGCCAAATGACTGGCATGGATAAAATAAGTAATTTATATTAAATAATGAAGCATAATTTTAATTTTAGCGAGATAAATCCTTTATCATGATTATTTCACGCATCGTTTTTGTGATAACGCCATCTGTTAGCATTCAATAGAAGTTATTAGCATTCAATAGCGTGTGCACGCACGCCCTCTATCGTTCTTATCCAATACAACCGCAACATTGCTTGCACAAAAATGTTTTATGACGTCAAAGAATTTTTGAATGAAATCTAATAGTTAATTCATATACCTACTTGTTCATTGTACATACATACATAAACTCACGCCCGTAATCCCTAATGGGGTGGGCAGAGCCACAAGTAATCAAAGACAACTTGCAGCCACTGTTGATACGATGTCGTAAGCTGGATATGATGAACCTTATGGTGATAAGGGATCAACCTATCGCCCATAACATTAATCCATCATGTTAGAGGACACAATCCCTTCAATTCATTGTATAATTTATATTAAGTATATTCTTTAATCATTTTTTCTTTTCTTTTTTTATTGTTTTTTCTCTCTTATGTTATTTCACTGCCTGTGTGAAATGTGTATATGCCTACAAAGGCAAAATTTAGTGAGACGTAATTTGCAACTATAACTGCAAATTTTATTTATAACTGTACTTATCTAAATTTATACACAATAAAAATCTTTATCTTTATCACGTTATTAATCTTCAATTGAATGACAATAGATGTAAAAATGTTAATAAAGCTATGCGCTAAATAATAAATAAATATAATGAATTTATTTAGAGAATCGCTAAAATTAAATTTTATTTATTTATTTGGGTAAGGCCGATACTTACATGCGTCATTTCTATTTTCTATTTATACATCGGTATAAATTTAAACGTCATCGGACGTTAAAAACGATGTATGATTCCATCTTTGGTATTTATAATTAACGAAATGGTGTTGCCAAATGACTGGCATGGATAAAAAAGTAATTTAAGTATATTAAATAATGAAGCATAATTTTAATTTTAGCGAGATAAATCCTTTTATCATGATTACTTCACGCATAGTTTTTGTGATAACGCCATCTGTCAGCATTCAATAGAAGTTATTAGCATTCAATAGCGTGTGCACGCACGCCCTCTATCGTTCTTATCCAATACAATCGCAACATTGCTTGCACAAAAATGTTTTATGACGTCAAAGAATTTTTGAATGAAATCTAATAGTTAATTCATAGACCTACTTATTCATTGTATAATTTATATTATATTCTTTAATCATTTTTTCTTTTCTTTTTTTATATTTTTTCTCTTTTATGTTTATTCACTGCCTGTGTGAAAATATGTATATGCCTGCAAAGGCAAAATTTATTGAGACGTAATTTGCGACTGTGAGTGCAACTATTTTTTTTATAATTGTACTTATCTAAAATTATACACAATAAAAATCTTTATGTTTATCACGTATCTAATCTTCAACTGAATGACAATATATGTAAAAATGTTAATAAAATTATGCTATAAATAATAAATATATAGATATTATAATGAAAGGATTTAGAGAAACGCTAAAATTACATTTTATTTATTTATTTGGGAAAGGTCGATACTTGCATTCGTCATTTCTATTTTCAATTTATACATCGGTATAAATTTTAACGTCATCAGACGATAAAAACGATGTATGATTCCATTTTTGGTATTTATTAAAACTAAACGAAATGGCGTTGCCAAATGACTAGCATGGATAGAAAAGAAAATTTTATTAAATAATGAAGGATAATTTTAATTTTTCTGAGATAAATCCTTTTATCATGATTATTTCACGCATAGTTTTTGTGATAACGCGATCTTTATCATTCAATAGAAGTTATTGGAAAAGCCAAGCAGTTGTTTTGGGTAAGGACGACAGAGGGCGTGGTTGTACTGGTCAGTATAAGTTTGGATTCTGAGCGTGGCGGTCGTGTGGTGCGCCCCTCTGGATAAAACTTGCCGCGTTTTGAACTAAGAGGGTTATACATACATAAACTCACGCCCGTAATCCCTAATGGGGTGGGCAGAGCCACAAGTAATCAAAGACAACTTGCAGCCACTGATGATACGATGTCTGCGATGTCTCGGTGTGTGTGTACTAAGATGGTTATGTAGTGATAAATCTCGAACTGTGCATTGTTTCGGGTACACCACCATGTCAATTACTCTAATGATGAGGTAGGCGTCTCCAGTAAGTATTTTTTTGTTCATTTTCCCGTTTTTTAAGGCTAAGATCATTTAAAGACCATGCCTCTGCCAAAATCTTTAAACAATTCTATTTCTATTCAATTCTTGTTTGGCTTTTGAATGATCACCATTTTCTTTACTTCTAGCTTTCAAATACGTCTTGCTAAGAAGTTACACCTTACCACGAGGGTAGTACGAGATTTTTCTGCAGAAAATCGTCCGCTGTCCCTGCAAATCGGTGAGTTTTTATCATTATCACTTTTAATTTACGTAATGTTCATCTGTGTTTTAAAATTATAAATGCAAGTGTGATTCTGTATGTCTGTTGCCTTTTCAAGTTTAAGCTGCTGAACCCATTTAGATTAAATTTGGTGTTGTGGTAGTTTAAGAGCTAGGGAAGAACATAGGATAGTTTTTATCTCGGAAATCACCCCCGAACGGGATGAAAAGGGGATGTAAAATCTAGCCGAGCGCGATAATCGAAATCCACGCGGACATATCGCAGGTGAAAACCTAGTTAATTATAGTGGTGAAAGGATTTGGCAGATATATAAATATATCTCATCTTAGCGACACTCCGAAGTACCAATATTTTGTCGTGCACATTCGTCCACACCTCACCGTGCTTTCTGTCACACCAACGTGAAAAGTGGTGAGCCGTATCGCCGTCTATAATGGTCGAGACAACTGTGTTAGTGAAAACTGCACTTAAGATAAATTAATATCTCATTGGTGCAAGTCTGGTGCCGGGGTTTGGCTTCTAAGAAGCAAGCCGATGCACCACAGGACCGCAGTGACTTCAACAGTGTCCAAGATACCTTCTCCAAACGCAACTTTGCTCAGCATTTGCCATCATTTCTCTCGTGCACTTCCCTTAGCTTTGTGCATTATTGTTTCGCAGGCAAATCTCCTAGTTTCTTTGCACTGCCTTATTTAAACCCGGCTTTGCTCGTTCCCTACCGTTTTACACTCGAACGAAATACCAAATTGTTTTGGGGCTGTATCTTTGCGCGTAAGATTTTGTGTTTTAATGCCAGTTATGCCTCAAGGGTCGCTCGTACTCCCTTTGTGAGTAGGAATGGTAACGAAATTGAATTATGTTTCTTTTTATCTTTGTTATTTTATAAATGCAAGTGCTTTATTTATTTTGGGGTGTGTGTGATATTTGGTCTAATTGAAAAGCCAGGATGCAAATTGTTTATTTTTTGACACAACACAATTCAGATGGTCAGAGTGACATCCATTGCAAGATGAACTAAGTACCCACACCTCAGCTTTCTGTTACACCGAAGTGATAGGTGGTGAGCCGTATCGCCATCTATTATGGTCAAATCGGAAACAGTGTTAGTGAAAACTACACTTAAGATAAACTAAAAATAGAAATGATTTATTACGACCATGTGTTCGTACAAATTGAGGTGTTATAAAAAATAAATATATTTTTTTAAATGACAACAAAAAAAAAATACATTTTAACTTATTGGTGGCAAGTCCGGTACCGGTATTCCGATATTACAAACGGCGCTCTATTTCAAACAATCATCATCATCTCCCTATTATCCCGTCTTTCACAGGGTCCGCTTACCTGACCTGATGATTTGACAGGTTCGATTTTTACAGAAGCGACTGCCTGTCTGTCCTTCCAACCCGCGAAGGGAAAACCAGCCCAATACAAGTTAGGTCACATACCTCTGAAAATGCGTCGGGAATGTGGGTTTCCTTACGATTTTTCCCTTCACCGCTGAGCACGTGATAATCATTTATGATCCAAACATGAATTCGAAAACAAATTCGACAATCATTGGCCTAAGTCAGTGCTGGATTCGACCTCAAAGTGAGAGGCAAGTTTCTACCAACTGGGCTACCACTGCTCTATTTCAAACAATATAGTTTGAATAGTTTGCGAGGAGCCAATTATATTTCCAATATTGACGAATCGGTAGACGAATTCGGCAGCAGTACAATAACTATGAAGTGCACACTATTTGTATGCTAAACGTTTACTGGGCTCCAGTCTTCGGTGAAAATGATAGTCCAAAATGTGAGTGACAGCGTGAATGAGACATTATTTTGATACCAATATAGCATAAGATAAACAGCCTATATACGTCCCTCTGGGCACAGGCCTCCCCTCAATCAAACGGAGGGTTCTCCCAAATTGCGTGTGATTTCACCACCGTTAGGGGCTTGATTTTAGGTACCATTTTCACCCCTTTTTAGTACACAGTTCCAAAATAAAATAAGGCATTATATTTTATACTTACTAATCCGAATGTTTTGGTAAATACTCTTTGATAAGTCTATCAGTTTATTTTGAAGTATTTACCTATCTACTTCATCATCATCAATTTAAGAGCCACGCTCTTGTCGGTGTAGCATTAATGCTACTTTTTAGGGAAAAATAGGGCAGTGGTTTCCCTCTTGCCTTCCGCCCCGCAGTACTCTGTCTGTATCTACTTATATTTTGCGTATTTTATTTTCTATGAAAAAAAGGTTCACCGCTGCAGCTTCTCACTCGACTAACTTCGAACACTAGAACCATTGCAAGTCAACCCGTTAACAGCCCACATGGGTTCAAACGGGGCATGGAATTTAAATTTTACCGTGTAGAAGCTTTGAGAATACCCTAGAACATTCTATACCGTTCTAGAACCATCTATTGTTACAGCCCTCTGGATAAAACTGATCGTAACAAAGTCATGACGTGAGACAAGATGGCGACATTTTGAAATTGTTAAAATGTATTCTTGGTACGAAGCCGTGGTAGCCCAGTTGATAGAACGCTTGCCTCTCACTTTGAGGTCGCAGGTTCGAATACAGCACAGGCCTAAACCAACGATTGTCGGATCTGTTTTCGAATTCATGTTTGGATCATAAATGATTATCACGTGCTCAGCGGTGAAGGAAAACATCGTGAGGAAAACCTACATTCTCGTGAAATGCATTATCGGAGGTATGTGACCTAACTGCAATCCTAATGTAATCTAACTTAATTCCAACTGTAATCCAACTACATTTAAACTGCTTTCTCTAAGTGTAAGTAAGATCGATCATTAACACCACAATTCACTTCAAAAACGAAAGAAATTGCAGTTTGAGAGACAAATTAGTAACTAATTAAAAACGATCGTTTGCGACGGGGTACACCCCGGACACTTCGTACAAACAACCTCGTTTTACATAGACACTATACATTGACGTTATCGTACACGCGCATCTGTGTGTGTGACGTCTGACACTATACGATTCAAATCTATGCTATGTTCGAGGGGGTGAGGTAAATCTAGTTCAGACGCAGTCGCTGGTGGGGAGCGGAGAGTTGCCGTTCTATACGTAGTATTATTCCTTATTCTATGGTCGGGGCTAAATCTGTCGTTATTTCCGCCTGCCAAGGCTGCATGTGGTGTGCTAGCGTGATCAACTGACGATCTGACAGCTAATTACTTGCTAATGTAATAAACTTTCGTCCCTAATCCCTATAGCCCCGGCGGCACAGCTACCGCGCGCGGCGTAAAAAACGCACATGCACACACATGCTATCTACATAGATAAACTTCGCGCGTCTATTGGTCGAAGCCCTCGTTATAACTCCAGCTGAGAGAGCGGGAGAAGGCAAGGCACACTTTTTTACAATATTTTTTGTCTAGATAATGTTTATCGAATCCTATAAAGATTCAAATCTATTTTTGTGGTAAGAGGTTCATCCGTGGAACGAAGTCGTCGTAGGGCCTTGGAATTCCGAACAGTAATCAATTAATTTCTTGTCTTCTTGTGTAGATAGATATTGTAATATTTTAATAATTGAATATCGTGTTAGCGCCATTTTAAAAAACCACATTCGAATGCAAGTTTTGTTTACAAAACCACGAGATAGACAAACTTGTTTAACTCCAGGTAAAAAATTGTGTTCTCAATTTTAACCAGCAATTAAATTATTTAAATGAAAACCAGATTTTTTAAAAAGAAAATTCGTTTTTATATTATTTGTACACAATAAAACAGGCACAAAGAATATACACAGAAAACAGACAGTACAGGTAAGCTTAAAAGAAAATATTAACATCAGAATATGTTTTTCATAAAGGCTTTTACACGATTTTCACTAGGATTTCACTATGTCGTATTAGGAGAACTTCCCATTGCGAAAATGTTTTAATAAATGTTAGTTTCTATAACAAAGGCCCATGCCTATATTCCCAATCTTTCAATATACTTACGGAAAGACTCGTCATCTGTAATAAGTCTGGAATGGTTAGGAACTACGTAATTTCTGTCTAGAGTTCGCCAATGTCCTGAGACGATAAGTTAAGCTTATTACTTTCCAAGTTTTCTCATACTACGCACATAAAAAGTACCTAATGAAATACATATATATAGATTAGTGTCTACACTGATCGTCTTACTTTTGTACAATCGGTTGATCATGGGGGTTAAAAAGGCCATATCGAAACAATTCATCTAAAAAAGCAACATTCCTTTTAAAATTTGACATTTGTTTGCATTGCGGACTTACTTTTATATGCGCAAAATGTCAAATCGCAATATTACTTTTTAGATGAATTGCTTCGATGTGGCCTTTTTAACCCCAGTAATGTCCTTACCAAACTTGAGATCACAAAGTTATTTTTGTGACGTGTCTTCACTGGGATTCGAACCCGAGACTTCCGGATCATGAGCCCAACGTTCAACCACTGGACCACGGAAGCCATTACAAAACGGGCATCTGGGGAAAGCAAACGCATTATACTTGCGTACTTACCAGGAAAGCGAAAATTCAATAATTCTTTCCCTGGTCGGTCGTTTCTCCCTTTGTTCGAAGTCACGATAATTGATTTCGTAGAGCCTAGAGCTTTGACAATAGTTTATTTCACGCTTCCCAGAACTCTTTCCTGTACCAAATAGGTTATTTCTATACGAATATAAAGATTTTGGTTATCATTGTGAGATTGAGAATATACGGGAAATACAACACAATTTTCTTTTTCATACATACCCATTATACGAAGCTCGCGACTATATCCCAATAGGGTAGTGAGAGGTAAATTCATCGCAAGATGAACTAAGAACCCACACCTCACCGAGCTTTTTGTTAGACCAACGTGATAGGCGGTGAGAGGTATCGCCGTCTATAATCGAGCCAACTGTTTTAGTGAAAATTATGAACGTATTAATTCATTCTGCAACATACAAAATACATAGTACTTTCGCATTATAGTTGGCTAGAATATAATATATATACAGGGTGGCCCAGAAGTTCAGGTTCAAAATAAAAAATTATATAGAGGGGCTCATTAGCTACCAGAAACACCCCCATGTATGTTCAGCATTTATTTACGGTTTAGGAGATATGACCCATTTTGTACCTTTTTCTAGATTTTCTACCTTACTTCAGAAATAATCATTTTGTCGCTATCCCTTTCTTAATAATTATTTTATTTTACTTCACAACTATGCCTAAGGCTGTGTACCGCTCAATCAAAGATAAATCAAAGTCAAATCAAGTAAAAAAAAAAGAAATCGGAAGTCAAAGTAAGAATTCGACCAAAATTGTTACAGTTGTTAAAACTTCGCCGAAGAATAATAAACACATGAGATTGTCATGGACCCTAAAAGTATTTCTAAAAACTGCTCCATTTAATAGGCTTTTAGAAACATCTAAAAAAAGTACCCTTAATACGGGCAAAAAACTAAGTAATTTGACCTCAAAGATTGCAAGACAGACAGATTTGAAGGAAAATTTGACATTCTCATACAATGTAGCTGCTTCTTTCTAACGTTGTTAAAGGTGCTCAAAGACATATTTTCAGTTAAAAGTAAATAAAAATCACGCTTATAATCGCTAACAGGGTAGACATAGCAACAATCCAAAGACAAAACTTGCAGTCACTTTTGGTATTCGTATTTTAATGAAGGTACATAGATTTCAAGGAAAAAGTTATCCCCAAACACTGTTGGTGATTCATACTATTGGATACTAAAATAAAATCTGTCTTTGAGCACCTTTAACAACGTTAGAAAGAAGCAGCTACATTGTATGAGAATGTCAAATTTTCCTTCAAATCTGTCTGTCTTGCAATCTTTGAGGGCTAATTACTTAGTTTTATGCCCATATTAAGGGTACTTTTTTTGGACGTTTCTAAAAGCCTATTAAATGGAGCAGTTTTTAGAAATACTTTCAGGGTCCATGACAATCTCATGTGTTTATTATTCTTCGGCGAAGTTTTAACAACTGTAACAATTTTGGTCGAATTCTCACTTTAACTTCCGATAACTTTTTTTTTATACTTGATTTGACTTTGATTTATCTTTGATTGAGAGGTACACAGCCTTAGGCATAGTTGTGAAGTAAAATAAAATATTTATTAAGAAAGGGATAGCGACAAAATGATTTTTTATGAAGTAAGGTAGAAAATCTAGAAAAAGGTACAAAATGGGTCATATCTCCTAACCCGTAAATAATTGCTGAACATACATGGGGGTGTTTCTGGTAGCTAATGAGCCCCTCTATCTAATTTTTCATTTTGAACCTGAACTTCTGGGCCACCCTGTATATTACTGCCGAATAGCTAATAAAGAATATATATATATATATATATATATATATATATATATATATATATATATATATATATATAGATATATATATATATAGACGGCTATTCGGCTCACCGCTTATCTCCTTAGGGTAACTAACAGAAGCTTCTTGTGGTTCAAAAAATAAAAGTAACTAGCCAATTCTTTAACAATAAAATAAGCCTTACAATTTAACAAAAACGTCTACAATTCTCTATCGCAATGACATTATTTATTTAAGGCTATAACTAAAAATCTTTCTTACTTGGTAGGTACATTTCTTCGCTGCGTGATTTCTCCGGGGAAAGTAGTGGGTTGTTTGACCGCGGACGTTAAATTCTTAATACCAGTAAAAAGTTCTTGGCATTTGTTTTTTCCCAGGTTTATATCGAGGGGTGAGTGTGTGGTTTTTTCGTTATATGTGTATGAGATGGTTCTGTTTTACATACATACATAGATAAACTCACGCCTATTTCCCACCGGGGTAAGCAGAGACGACGGAATTCCATTTGCTTCGATCCTGACATACTTCTCTTGCTTCTTCTACATTCAATACATCGTTTTCACTTTGGAAACATTCTCTGCGGTAAATAGGCTAAAAATTATGTAAAAAGAGCTTTATTTCCTGGTTAGGTAATAAAACTAAAATAGTGTCTTTAGGCAAATGAAACTAGAATACAAGAAATAACATTTTGAAAAAGAACAGCTACCAGTGTCCTAACTACTAAAAAGTTTCTACTATGGGACATTCCCGCGAACGACATCTTATTGAATAAATCTCACTAAAACCAACCGTAGTAGGTACCAACCTATTTCTAAATTGAGACTGTAGCTATAAGTGATACTCTAACACTAACAATAACTAATTAGTGAGTCCGATCTTGGTATTCAACCTTGAGATTCTCATCTAAATCACAGTGAATTTAAAAATATCTTTATTCATCAGGTAACATTTTGGAATCGTCACTTTTTACAGTTTCTCGCAACCTGTATTAGTAGCCGAAGAAAATTGTACAAGAAAAATCTCGGCACAGGGCACTAGATGTTCTTAAAAAAAACATAATACGAGTATGTTGTCCATACAACAGGCTAGCTTCCAGTTAGTCAAATCAGTTACTTTTTACTTAACGTCAAATTACGAAATTACTATGGATTCAGTATCAAAAATCACACTGTGACGTTATAGAGAAACGTGTCAAAATGTCGGACTTAATATTAGGTTTTCTTGATTAAAATTCATAAATAAGTTAAACAGGAAAATAAAACGTTTTTTGTCACCTTGGAGTACACGACCCAATTCAGTAATTTGACTGCCTAGTAACAACTATCATCATCATCAGCCCATTACCGTCCCCACTGCTGGGGCACGGGCCTT